>NC_069506.1:256497157-256542157 GCF_027579735.1 Bombina bombina
CTGTGCATGCCTCTGCAGACTCACCTCTAACATTTCCTCTACTATGGCAACAGGCTCCCTATTGGCTAACACAAATGCTACTCCCAGCCAATCCCGAGAGCCTCTCAGCAGTGATGCATGTTGCTAGGTTATATATGATGCAGTGAATGATTATGCCCAAACAAAGAGAGAAACCAGAGCAGTTGCGGCGCTCCAAAAATACCCCTCTTTTCAAAGCCACTGCTCCTTCCAGGAACATGCAGTTATAAATAACGCACTGCAGTTACCAATCCCAATCTGTAACCGATACTAAAACGAGTCATGTGTACCTCAGAGCACAGAAGCCAAAATTTTCCATTGGCACTTTGCCATTTTAACAGACATGTTAAAAAGTTCTTTCAGATCAAATGTCCTTTCCTTACAGCCCCAAACCAGGTTGAGCACGTGAAATGCAACAGTGTAAAAATTTGCTACAACAGAATCTTTTTAAAGTGCTTAACTACATAATTAACTATCTTCTAAAAGCCACAGCAAACTTTATTCTTCTACATACAAATTTGAAAAACAAAAACAAGATACCTTAGCTGTACCTCTTCCCATCATATAGAATTATCAACTAATGTAACTAGTTCTCAGACATCAGCTGTGGGTAAACTATACATTACTTTCTCCTTACAGGGCTTATCTGGGTCAAAACAGAGACCCCTTCTCACCTTATTTCAATTGGATTTCTTCTATAGTAACAGTTTGCACACAGCAAAGTAATCATTTTACATTGGTCTTTATGCAACTATGAATCAGAGCTGTGCAGTGCTGCAACATAGCCATATTACAGATGAATAAGAATATTTGCAAATAGGCAGTACGCTATTTATATTCTTGTAAAGTATAAGACCACAGACTTGACAAACCATACATAAATGGCACCAGCTAGGCATCTAATTTACTTTTTTCTTTGTTTATGCTATTTTCTAAAATGTGATATAAATAAAATAGTAGCTAGATACCTTAATTAATGTGCTCCCCCATCTTGCTCATTACCATTCATGTTAGGTAGGACCGTTCATAAATGTTGGTGTTTTTTATTAGACGAACAGATGCCACATGTATATGGCAGACAACAAAAGTCTACTTTCTAAATAAATTAAGAGAATAAAATAAAATAAAAAATTGCCATTTTTTGCATTCTGTATGGTGGGTAACAAAGAAAAAAAAATGAAGTTAGCGTTTCATTGCAATGGTTGCAAAAGTACGCTTCAGTACATGTGTGTACATTGTCAAATAGCAAAAGGTACAGGAGATTAACCTGGACAATACTCTACGATGAAACAAACACAATACCATTTTAATAAAAGTTATAAAATTCAAATCTACACAGCAACACATTGAAAGCTCCCTATAAATGCATACATTTATCATCAAGTGTTTGAACTTTCAGTACAATCTTGCCAAACAGTACATACATTGTGAGTGCAGCAAATGTACCTTCCTTTTTTAAATGAATTTTCAGGATTCAGATAAAGCATGCAATTATAAACAACTTTCCAATGTACTTCTGTATCTAATTTGCTTTGTTGTCTTTGTATACTTTTGGAAAAGCATTGCTAAGTAGGTTCAGGAGCAGCAAAGCATTACTGGGAGTCGACTTAAAGGGATAGGAAAGTCAAAATAGAATATGCGCAATTCAGACAGAGCATGTAATTTTAAGACACTTTTAAATTAATTTCTATTTTCAAACGTGCTTCGTTCTCTTAGTATCCCTTGTTAAAAAATGAATACGCTCATATCATACCAGTGTTAATTTCGTCGACTAAAACTAGACTAAAATGACTATAAAACTAAAGAAATTCTGATGACTAAAATACGACTAAAACTAAATCAAAATTTGCTGACAAAAACATTTTATGCAAGTTGTTATAATCAATCCATAGCTAATTACTGCTCTTTTGTAAAATTTACGAAACTTAATTTTATTAAATTTTAAGATAAAGACATGTTATATACCACAACAGTTAAATCTGTTAAATCTGTATTGCATGTTCAAACCTTAATAATTTTTTTTTTTAATATATTTTAAAGTTGCACGTCTGTTTGTTTATGAAACTTGGTTTTATTTAATTGTAAGTTTAATAAAGATGTTACATATCACAACGGCTAAATCTGTGTCTGTATTGCATGTTTAAATACCATAAATATTAACAGGTATTATGTTTACTCCTGGAGTATGTAATCAGTTTGCAAATGATAGAGAAATGCTTAAATAACGCATTACACTTTAACTAAACCCCTTAGATTTTAGTTGACTAAAATCTACTGGAAATTCAGTTGACTAAAACTAGACTAAAACTAAAACAATTCAGATGACTAAAATAGGACTAAAACTAAAATGGCATTTTAGTCAAAAGACTAAAACTAAGACTAAATTGAAACTTGCCGTCAAAATTAACACTGTATCATACACTAGTGGGAGCTGTTGCTAATTGGTGCCTGTGTTCTGTTAAGGGACCAAACTTTTCAAAAGAGCGAACCATGTCACTTCCTGTGATGTTTCATCAGCTGTTGCTCACATTTTGGAGTTAACGCGCATGCGTGCCAGCGTCATCACATACCTGGCCGCATACGTCACTGTTAAACAATTTAGACCTGTGAAATAAAGAAGCCTTTCTATAGCGCATGCGTGGGATTTTCTATCACAAATGGGGGTGTTCATGGAAACCATATTCTGAAGTCTACTGCAACTACTCCCTATTAAGCTGAGTCTCCGTAGGTGTATGACAAACACCCGCTCGGCTATGGCCACTGCTTCTTCTGCTGATCCAATGCTTACTGCCGCAACAAATGTTTAAAACATGACATTGAAGGAAGCCTGTGAAAAGCCGCATTGGATTAGCAGAAGAAGCAGTGGTGATAGCCGAGTGTCTGTCTTACACGCACGGAGACTCAGCTTAATAGGGAGTAGTTGCAGTGTGGGGGGGTGTACTTCCGAATATTGCCGAGGAGAGAAATAAACAGCTTTCCATAAACACCCCCATTTGTGATAGAAAATCCCACGCATGCACTATAGAAAGGCTTCTTAATTTCACAGGTGTAAATAGTTTAACAGTGACTTATGCGGCTAGGTATGTGATGATGCTGGCACGCATGCGTGTTAACTCCAAAATGTGAGCAACAGCTGATGAAACGTCACAGGAAGGGACATGGTTGGCTCTTTTGAAAAGTTTGGTCCCTTACCAGAACACCTGTACACATTTGTCTCTTGTGATTGGCTAGATAGATATTTTCAGCTTCCTGTCAGTAGTGCAATGCTGTCCCTTCAGCAATGGATAACAAGAGAATGAAGGAAATTTGATAATAGAATTAAATTGGAAAGTTGTTTAAAATTGTATGTTCTATATGAATCCTAAAATACAATTTTGGGTTTTACTATCCCTATAATACGTTGGGTGAACCAATTACTAGACGCGTATATTTGCAGCCACCAACATATTCAGCTAATATCCAGTAGTGCACTGTTGCTCCTTCAACTAAGTATACCAAGAGAATGAAGCAAATTTGATAAAAGTAGTAACTTGCAATGCTGTTTTTTTAAATTGTATCACAAAAGAAAAATGTTGTGTTTTGTGTCCATTTAAGTACAATTATTTTACTTCCATTGTCAAATTGTGCACTTTTTATATGCCTGTACACACTTTCAGAGGCACCAATTCCTACTAAATGTGTGCAAGAGTTCAATGTATACAAGTCTGATTAATGGTGGCTGTCACATGATGCATGGGGCCAGCAAATTAAAGTCAATTTTAAAAATAGTAAAGGGAAAACAATACTGCTCATTTAAAATTGACAGCAAGTACTATTGCATGTCTTTTTGTTATGAATTTGTTTATTATGTGATTATATAGTATTTAATGGTCCTTTAAATGGACAAAAGTGTCTTGCCCTGGAGCACAAATAGTAATAGGTGAACTTTTCTCTTAAAGGAACAGTCTACACCTTAGTCATCTTAAAGTCTTACCTTAGATTAAGCTGCAAATAGCCTCCTGCACCCCTTTCTATATCATGCAGCAGCAATGGTAAACATACATTATGCTTACCTGATAATTTCATTTCCACCTGTGGGAGGAGAGTCCACTGCTTCATTCATTACTTGTGGGAATTAAGAACCTAGCCACCATGAGGAGGCAGAGACACCCCAGCCAAAGGCTTAAATACCTCATCCACCAGTCATTCTGCCAAGGGAACAGTAGGAGAAATATCAGGGTATAAATGGTGCCAGAAGATTACTAATAAATTTAGGTCCACCCACCGGAAAAACGGGCGGGTGCAGTGGACTCTCCTCCCACAGATGGAAATGAAATGATCAGGTAAGCATAATTTTTGTTTTCCATCTTAATGGGAGGAGAGTCAACTGCTTCATTCATTACTTGTGGGAACAAATACCCAAGCTCTAGAGGACACAATGGGAAAAAAAAAACGGGAGGGTAAAAGGTGGCGGACCCTATAGTGAGGGCACCACAGCCTGCAGAACTTCTCCCAAAAGCTGCTTCCGCCGAAGCAAAAACGTCAAATTTATAAAATTTTGCAAAAGTATGTAAGGAAGACCACATGGCCACCTTACAAAGCTGCTCCATAAAAGCCTCATTCTTAAAGGCCCAAGAAGAGGCCACAGCTCTAGTTGAGTGAGCCGTAATCCTCTGAGGAGGCTTGTGTCCCGCTGTCTCATATGCCAGAGGGATCATACTCCTCAACCAAAAAGATAGAGAAGTGGCAGAGGCCCTTTGTCCCCTGAATACACAACAAATAAGGACGAAGTCTGTCTGAACTCCTTTGTGGCCTGAAGATAAAACTTCAACGCCCGAACCAAGTCCAGATTATGAAGTAACCTCTCCTTCGAAGAAGGGTTAGGGCACAAAGAAGGAACTACTATTTCCTGACTGATGTTATGACTCGACACCACCTTGGGAAGGAATCCCAATCCAATGCGAAGAACAGCCTTATCGGCATGAAAAACCAAGTAGGGAGGCTCACATTGCAAGGCCGCCAACTCACTCTGCACGCCGATGCAATAGCCAGTAATAATAGGACTTTCCATGAAAGAACCTTAATGTCAAGTGCATGCAAAGGCTCAAACGGAGCCCTCTGCAAGACCTTAAGAACCAAGTTTAAGTTCCAAGGAGGAGCCGGACTCCTGAAGACAGGCCTGATCCTAACCAGAGCCTAAACAAAAGAATGAATGAATGTCAGGAAGCTCCGCAAGCTTCTTATGCAACAGTACAAAGCCGAGATCTGTCCCCTTAGGGAACTGGCGGAAGACCCTTATCCAGACCGTTCTGGAGAAAGACAAAAATCCTGGATACCCTGACCTTATGCCAGGCATATCCTCATTCCTCACACCAGGACAAGTAGGTCCTCCACACCTTGTAGTAGATGCGTCGAGTGACCGGCTTCCTGGCCTGAACGAGTGTGTCAATCACCTTTTCCAAAAATCCTCTCTTGGCCAAGACCAGTTGTTCAATCTCCACGCAGTCAGCCTCAGAGAATCTAGATTTTGATGTAAAAAAAGACCTTGAACCAGCAGATCCCTGCGACAAGGTAACTACCACGGCAGAGACGACAACATCGCCACCAGATCCGCAAACCACATCATCCGCGGCCACGACGGAGCAATCAGAATAGCCGAAGATTGCTCCTGCTTGATCCGGGCCACTACCCGAGGTAGAAGAGGTAACGGTGGAAATATATAAATTAGGTTGAAGTCCCAGGGTACCGCAGAAGGCATCTATAAGTTCCGCCTGGGAAACCCTGGATAGCTTGCAGTTGAGTTTGGACGCCATGAGATGCATCTCAGATGTCCCCCATCTGTTGCAGATTTCTGCGAACATCTCGGGATGGAGGGACCATTCCCCTGGCTGAAACGTCTGTCTGCTCAGAAAATCCGCTTCCCAGTTGTCCACACCCGGAATGTGGATCGCTGAAAACGAACAATTGTGAGTCTCCGCCCAATCCAGAATCTGAGATACTTCCCTCATGGCTAGGAAGCTTCTCGTCCCCCCAACTGATGGTTTATGTAAGCCACGGAGGTAATGTTATCCAACAGGAATCTGATGATTTGGGACTACCCCAGAAGGGACCAAGCCCTCAGAGCATTGAATATCACTCGAAGTTACAAAATATTTATTGGTAGACTTGATTCTTCGAGTCCATCTGCCCTGTGCCTTTCTGGCACCCCAAACAGCTCCCCATCCTGAGACTTGCATCCGTGGCCACAATCTCCCAGGATGGTCTCAAAAAGGATGTCCCCTGAGACAACTGCCCCGTTCGGGTCCACCAACATAGGGACTCCCTCACCGGTCTGTTTAGAGATATCTGTTGGGACAGATATGAATGATCGCCGTTCCATTTTCTGAACATGCACAGCTGAAGAGGTCTGAGATGGAACCTGGAAAATAGAATGACATCTATGCTGGATACCATGAGCCCCATCACCTCCATACACCTGGCCACAGATGTCCTGGAGGATGTCTGAAGAGCTAGACAGTTGGACGCAAGCTTGCAGCGTCTCTGATCCGGCAAAAATATCTTCATGGCTGAAGAATCTATTATCGTACCCAGGAATTCCACACCGTTGCTGGGGACCAATAAACTCTTTCCTTCATTTATCTTCCACCCGTGGGACAGAAGGAGAAGAGCTCTCGAGTGATCCTCTGCAAGACTGTAGGACGGAGCCTGGACCAGGATATCGTCCAGATAAGGTGCCACTGCAATTCCTCTGGCTCTCGCTACTACGAGAAGAGCTCCCAGAACCTTTGTGAAGACTCTTGGGGCAGTCGCCAGACCAAACGGAAGGGCCACAAACTGGAAGTGCTGGTCCAGGAAGGCGAATCTTAGAAACCTGAAGTGATCCTTCAGGTCTATAGTCATGAATTGCCCCTCTTGAACCAGGGGCAAAATTGACCTGATAGACTACATCTTGAATGACGGAACTGACAAAAATTTGTTTAGGGCCTTTAGGTCCAGAATTGGACGGAACGTGCCTCTTTCTGCCGGAGGGACTGGGACGATTACTCAGAGAGATCCCTCACACACCCCAGGAAGGCGTCACTCTTTTCTGGTCTTGAAGATATGTTTGACAGGAGGAATCTGCCTCTGGGCAGATAAGACTTGAAACCCATTCGGTAACCCTGGGCTACGACACCAGAATCCAAGGGTCTATAACGTCTCTTCTCCAGGTCTCTGCAAAGAGAGACAGTCTGCCCCCTGCATGATCGGAAGACGGACCGGGGGCCGCCCCTTCATGATTCATGACGACTGATTTGGCGGGCTTTTTGTTCTGCTTGGACTTGTTCCAAGAGTTAGCTGGCTTCCAAAATCCCTTTGATTGCTCAGACTTTGCATCAGGCTGCTGGCGCTGAGACTTGTCCGCATGAAAGGGACGAAAAGTAGATCCCTTAGGTTTAGCCTTCTTATCCTGAGGCAAGAAGGCACCCTTGCCACCCGTGACCGTAGATATGATAGAATCCAGGCCCAGGCCAAACAAAACCTTTCCCTTGAATGGGAGGGAAAGCAAACAAGACTTAGAAGTATAATCTAAAACAAATTAGATAGAGGGCGCCACATGGTGCAGATCATATGAGGTAAATATAACACAGCGATACGATAGTAAGAATCCTACTCACAAGTTGTAGCGCACATAAAGTGCCGAAAACGCAGTCCGGAACCACACGTCGTCCGGTCGACCACAATAGATGGAATTACACAGATGGAGATCCTCGTCTCACCAGGGAGAGTCCAGGGAAATCCAAGGAGGTGGGATGAATATAGAGCTATGCACCAAAGTTCCAGCCAAATGCTCAGGGGGGACCGGGATAAGTTCACCAGGCCCAAGCCCAAGGATAAAAGAGAATAATCGGCAGCAGATAGAGATTTAAAATATGTACAAAGTTTAATAACAATGTTAAAAACAACAGCAACGGCTGTTTTTAACATTGTTATTAAACTTTGTACATATTTTAAATCTCTATCTGCTGCCGATTATTCTCTTTTATCCTTGGGCCTGGTGAACTTATCCCGGTCCCCCCTGAGCATTTGGCTGGAACTTTGGTGCATAGCTCTATATTCATCCCACCTCCTTGGATTTCCCTGGACTCTCCCTGGTGAGACGAGGATCTCCATCTGTGTAATTCCATCTATTGTGGTCGACCGGACGACGTGTGGTTCCGGACTGCGTTTTCGGCACTTTATGTGCGCTACAACTTGTGAGTAGGATTCTTACTATCGTATCGCTGTGTTATATTTACCTCATATGATCTGCACCATGTGGCGCCCTCTATCTAATTTGTTTTAGATTATCCATCTGTGTTCCTGGCATAACACTCAGGAGGAGCTGCCTACCTTCATCTGGAATTTTGCCCACTGCATACACCTTTTGGGCTATATTTTTGGACTCTGCTGGATTAGATAAGTTAACCATATTGAATGGACTAACACACATCATATCACCCCCATATTGTTTTTTAAGATTTCCATTGCTCATCAAACATTGTTGTTATTTATACCCCTCATTGCTAGTATTTATTATCTCTCTGATATTATCTAGTTAAAGTGTTTTACCTACCAGAATCTATATTGTTCCACTTTTGTCTTAGGCGCCTCTTAACAGTGCGCTGGTGATTCTGGGTCTCCAGTGGCACTAATTGTTGAGACTTAGAAGTAATGTCCGCAGACCACTACTTTAGCCACATAGCCCTGCCGGCTAAAACAGAAAAACCTAATGTCTTCGCATTCAGGCGAATAATCTGCATGTTAGCATCACAAATATATCCCAATGGCTGGGGCACTCACCACCTCCTATGACCCGGACTACAAGAAACCACTTTCGTCTCAGGTCGAGAAAGGAAGTTGCAGAAGCTACACCCGGTCACATGGAGTGCCATGCAGGACCACCCCTGCACTCGAGAGGAGGCACCAAAAAAGCCTGCCTCAATCTCTCGCAAATGAACTGTGTTCCACACTGATAGAGCCTCATCTCACACAAATGCAGTAGAAAAACACAAACAATATTATGCATAATATCCCTCCTGTTCAACAGCCCCCTTCCGAGGGTATTACCCTAGATTCTATAAAGATAAAAGGAGTCACACTGTGACCCTGTCTTCTTGAGTTTTGAGATAGATATATAGATATATAGATATATACACACACACACATATATATATATATACACACACACCATTATTACCAGAATCAACTCTGTGGAACAGGAACACGACCCTTCAAGTGTGACTGGGTAGTAGCATCACTCCTGACATGGACTTGAGAGAAGAAAAGCAGGCAGCGAAACTCGTCAAAGCTGATTGCTAATGGAGCTGTTAAACGGAGTCGGGATGGTTTCGCAGAAAGACTCTCCCTGCATCTCCAGACTATAACATTCACCCATGCTCTCACTCAGAGGCTGACAGGACTACTGAAAACTCCAGTCCCATTTCGAAGAGTACTACCCTCCATAAGAGGCTTCTCCGAATCTTCCAACACTTCTCTGCCAACCTCCTGTGACAAAACGCAAAGAATGACTGGGAGATGAGGGAAGTGGGAGAGGTATTTAAGCCTTTGGCTGGGGTGTCTTTGCCTCCTCCTGGTGGCCAGGTTCTTAATTCGCACAAGTAATGAATGAAGCAGTGGACTCACCTCCCATTAAGATGGAAACATAATTTATGTTTACCAGATAAATTCCTTTCCTTCCTGGCAGGGAGAGTCCACGACTTCATTCCTTACAACACCTGGCCACCAGGAGTAGGCAAAGACACCCCAGCCAAAAGATTAAATATCCCTCTCCCACTTCCCCTATCCCCCAGTCATTCTGCAGAGGGAACAAGGAAAAGTAGGAGAATCATCAGGATATAAAAGGTGCCAGAAGAAATATTAAAAAAAGGAGCCGCCCAACAAAAATAAAATTATGTGCGGGATTGTGGACTCACCCTGTCATGAAAGAAAGGAACTTATCTGGTAAGCATAAATTATGTTTTCCTTCCATAAGGCAGGGAGAGTCCACGACTTCATTCCTTACTGTATATACCCAAGCTCCAGAGGACACTGAAGGAATAACGGGAGGGAACAAAAAAAACAAAAAAAGAAGAGGCAGACCCTATTCTGAGGGTACCACAGCCTGCAAAACTTTTCTCCCGAAAGCTGCTTCAGCCGAAGCAAACACATCAAACTTGTAAAATTTAGAAAAAGTGTGTAAGGAGGACCAGATAGCCGCCTTACAAATCTGATCCATAGAGGCTTCATTCTTAAAAGCCCAGGAGGAAGCCACTGCTCTAGTGGAATGAGCCATTATCCTCTCAGGAGGCTGTAGCCCCGCTGTCTCATAAGCTAAATGTAGGACTCTCCTTAACCAGAAAGATAGGGAAGTCGTAGTAGCCTTCTGCCCCTTAAGCTTCCCCGTATAGATGACAAAGAGTTAGATTATCTGAATTCCTTAGAAGCCTGAAGATAGAACTTCAAGGCACGAACCACATCTAGATTGTAAAGCAAGCATTCCTTCGCTGAAGGAGGATTAGGACACAAAGGAGGAACAACAATTTCTTGATTAATGTTACAATCCGACATCCCTTTAGGGAGGAACTCTAATTTAGTACGTAAAACCGCCTTATCAGCATGGAAAACAAGATAAGGGGGGGGTCATATTGCAAAGCAGAAATCTCAGAAACTCTGCACGCAGAGGCAATAGCCAACAAAAAAAATAACCTTCCAAGATAATTTAAGGTCAACAGTATGCATAGGCTCAAACAGTGCCTGCTGCAAAACACTAAGAACAAGATTGAGGCTCCAAGGCGGAGCCCCAAATCTAAACACAGGTCCTGATCAGATGATCATAGTCAGAGCCTTAAAGGACTGCACATCCGGAAGCTCAGCCAATCTCTTGTGCAGTAACACCGACAGGGCCAACATCTGTCCCTTCAAGGAACTAGCAAACAGACCCTTCTCCAGACCATCCTGGAGAAAAGATAAAATTCTGGCAACCTTAACCTTATGCCAGGAAAAGCCACACTCTGACCACCATTACAAGTAAGTCCTCCACACTTTATGGTAGATACGATGAGTAACTGGCTTACGAGCTTGAACCAGAGTGTCGATAACACTCTCAGAAAACCCTCTTTTGGCTAAGACTAAACGTTCAATCTCCACGCACTCAGCCTCAGAGAATCTAGATTTTGATGAACAAGGGGACCCTGTATCAGCAGATCTCTGCGACAAGGTAACCTCCACTGAGGAGATGAGGACATCCCCACCAGATCTGCAAACCACATCCTTCGCGGCCACGATGGAGCAATAAGAATCACTAATGCTCGCTCCTGCTTGATGCGAGCCACCACACGAGGGAGAAGCGGTAATGGAGGAAAAATCAGTTCCGCCTGAGGATCCCTTGACCCGTACCTGGGTAGCTGGGTAATGAGGCGGGATGCCATGAGATCTCTCTCCGGCGTTCCCCTCTCGCTGCATCTCTCTGCAAACACCTCGGGGTATGGAGAGACCATTTCCCTGGTAGAAAAGGATTGCCTGCTGAGGAAGTCCACTTCCCAGTTGTCCACACCTGGAATGTGAATCGCTGACAGCGTACATCTGAGTCTCCGCCCACTCTAGTATTTGAGATATTTCTCTCATCGCCAAATGGCTTCTCGTTCCCCCCTGATGGTTGATGAAGGCAACCAAGGTTATATTGTCCAATTGGAATCTGATAAACTAGGACGAACCCAGAAGGGGCCAAGCCTTCAAGGCATTGAAGATTGCCTGGAGTTCCAATATATTGATCGGAAGGGAGGACTCCTTCGGAGTCCACAGGCCTTGTGCCTTCTTGGCACCCCAAATGGCTCCCCAGCCAGAAAGGCTTGCGCCCGTAGTCACAATATCCCAGAACTGTCTCAAGAAGCACGTGCCTTGGGACAGATGATCTGGACAGAGTCACCAAGAGAGCGTTGTCCAGCTTTCCAGCACAATCTGTTGAGACAGATCTGAATGGCAGCCGTTCCATTGTCTCAGCATGCATAGTTGTAAGGGTGTGAGATGGAATCTGGCAAAGGGAATAATATCCATACAGGACACCATGAGTCCAATCACCTCCATACACTGAGGGTCTCAAGAAGGCCTGGAGGGCAAGACATGCAGTAGTTAGCTTGCAACGTCTCTGATCTGTGAGAAATATTCTCATGGATATGGAGTCTATTATTGTCCCCAGGAAATTCACCCTGGTACTTGGAGTAAGAGAACTCTTTTCCAAGTTTATCTTCCATCCGTGTGATCGAAGAAGACTGAGAAAGGACTCTAAATGTTCTTCCGCTAGACGAAAAGATGGTGCCTGTACCAAGATATCGTCCACGTAATACACTACTGCAATACCTTGTGTTCTGTCAACGGCTAAAAGAGCCCCCAGAACCTTCAAAAATATCCTTGGAGAAGTAGCTAGGCCAAACGGAAAAGCTATAAACTGGAAGTGCTGGTCCAGAAAGGCAAACCTCAGGAACTGAAAATGTTTCCTGTGTATCGGAACGTGAAGGTATGCATCCTTCAGGTCTATGTTGGCCATAAACTGTCCTTCCTGAACCAGAGGAAGGATTGACCGTATTGTCTCCATCTTGAAAGAGGGAACACTCAGAAACTTGTTTAGGTACTTTAGGTCCAGAATTGGACGAAAAGTTCCCTCCTTTTTTGGAACCACGAAAAGGTTTGAATAAAACCCCAAACCTCTTTCTGCTGTAGATACCAGGACAACTACTCCTAGAGAGGAGAGATCCCATATACAACCTAAAAAGGCAGTCCTCTTTTCTGGTCTTGTAGACAGTCTGGAGAGTAGGGATCAGCCCCTGGGTGGATGAGATTTGAATCCTATCAGGTATCCCTCAGATACAACTTCCAGGACCCCAGGAGCCTGTACATCCTAGAACCAAGCGTCTGGGGAAAAAAAAAAAAGAGACAGTCTGCCCCTACTCGATCCGATCCCGGATCGGGGGTCACCCCTTCATGACGATTTGTTCTCGGCGGGTTTCTTAGTCTGGACTTACTCCAGGACTGAGCCGGCTTCCAAGTACTCTTGAGCTGTTTGGACTTGGATGAGGATTTCTGTTGTGATTTCTCAGAACAAAAATTAGACAATTGCTGTCTCTTAGGCCTATTCTTATCCTGCGGTAGGAAGGCACCTTTCTCACCAGTAACCGTAGAAATAATGGAGTCTAGTCCCTGACCGAATAAAATCTTCCCCTTGAAAGGAAGAGAAAGGCGTCTGGATTTAGAAGTCATATCCGCAGACCAAGACTTCAACCAGAGAGCCCGGCGCCTAGGACTGCAAAGCCAGAAGACTTTGCATTAAGTGAATAATCTGCATATTCACGTCACAGATGGAGTTAGCAATTCTCAGAGTTTTAATTCTCTCCTGAATATCCTTGAGGGGAGTCTCCACCTCAATGAGCTCCGACAGTGTCGCACCAGTAGGTAGCTGCTCCAGCAACCGCAGCTACAGCTGCCGCCGGTTGAAGTAAAAACCCTGTATGTTAAAACATCTTCCTCAGAAAAGTTTCAATTTTCTTATCCATCGGCTCTCTAAAAGAAGAACTATCCTCCAGAGGGATAGGTAGTACGCTTAGCCAGCACAGAAATAGCGCCATCTACCTTAGGGATGGAGCCCCACAAATCTAATTGAGAGTCAGGGACCAGGAGTAATTTTTTAAAATTAGACAATGGAGAAAAAGAAGTTCCTATTCTTTCCCATTCGTTACTAATAATGGTCACCATCTAAACTGGCACAGGAAAAGTCAGAGGGACCTTCCTGTCTTCATAAACCCTGTCTAATTTATGGATCTTAGGTTCCTCAGGAACTTTAGCCTCTGGAACCTCTAGCATAGACAGAATCTCCTTTAATAAAAAATGCAGATGCTCAATTTTAAATCTAAAAAAGGAGGGTTCCTCCGCTGAAGGAGGTTTAGAAACTTAAGTTTTTAACTCAGAAAGTTCACCCTCTGAAGCTACAGAGGTTAACTCATCCTCGGATAGCTGGGGCATAGTAGCTAAATCTGACAAAAATGTAGATGACTAGGTCAGGAGAACTATGTTTAACCTCTTACGTTTGCTAGAGGGAGGTAACGCACTCAGGGCAGCAGAAACCGCTGATTGTAACTGTGCAGTAAAGTCTGTAGGAAAAAAGCCCCCTCCAGATGGAGGATTAGTTGAGCTGCGGGGAACTGCATGTGGAGTGGGTAGTGTAGAAAGGGTAGTAATCTCTCGGGACACCGATTCCTGAGAGGTAGACGGCTCAGAGGGGCTAATAGCGCTATGAGTATTAGCAGGCTTGTCTCCCCTTCTTAGACTTCAGAACAGTGCTTAGGTAAATGGAAAACAATTGAGCAGGAGGGCAAAGCACGGCCTCCTCACAATATAAACAGAAATTATTAATTAGTACAGAAGGAGAGGAACCTTCTAAAGAAGTATCAGAGTGTCCATAGCTAAGATATATCCACAGAATGACGGACAAAAAAAAACAAAAAAAACGCTTTTATTCAAAAAACAAAAAAGTCGCCTTTATAATCCCAATGACTGGGGCACTCACCACCTCCTAGACCCAGACAGCTAAGAGTGAAAACACTCTCCTTAGGAGTGATGTCCGCAGTAGGATTGTAGGAAAATGAAGACTGCAGCCGGTCACGTGGTGCGTAGGCAGGACTTTCCCTGCTATGAAAAACTAAATTTATGTTTACCTGATACATTTATTTCCGGATATGGTGAGTCCACGACGTCCTCAATTACTAGTGGGAATATCACTCCTGACCAGCTGGAGGAGGCAAAGAGCACCCAGCAAAGCTGTTAAGTATCACTCCCCTTCCCACAAACCCCAGTCATTCAACCGAAGGGAAATGGAAAAATGAATAACACAAGGTGTAGAGGTGCATGAGGTATAGACACAAATAACTGTCTTGATAAAAGGGTGGGGTCGTGGACTTACCATATCGGGAAAGAAATACATTTATCAGGTAAGCATAAATTTTGTTTTCTTTCCTAAGATATGGTGAGTCCACGACGTCCTCAACTAGTGGGAACCAATACCCAAGCTAGAGGACACAGAATGAAAAGGGAGGGAGAACAAGACAGGCAGACCTAAACAGAAGGCACCACCAAGTTGCAGCCTTGCAAATCTGTTCCACAGAAGCTTTATTTTTGAAAGCCCAAGAAGAGGAGACAGTCCTCGTGGAATGAGTCTTAATTCTCTCAGGAGGCTGCTGTCCAGAAGTCTCATAACCAAAACTAATTATACTTCTCAACCAGAGAGAAAGAGAAGTAGCAGTCGCCTTCTGACCTCTACGCTTTCCAGAGAAACAAACAAACAGGACAGAGGACTGGCGAAAATCCTTAGTCGTCTGTAGGTAGAATCTTTAGAGCATGCAGAACATCCAGGTTGTGCAACAAACGTCCCTTATGAGAAGAAAGATTAGGACATAGGAATGTTAATCAGGAAATTGTTTTTCCTTCCCTATCTTAAACCACTTTAGGAAGAAAACCAAACTTAGTATGAAGAACCACCTTATCAGCATGAAAAAGAAGGCAAAGTGAATCACACTGCAAGGCCGAGAGTTCCGAAATAGCAGAAGAAAAAGCAAAAAGAAACAAAAAACTTTCCAAGATAATAACTTAAAGGGACATTATACACTCGTTTTTTGTTTGCACAAATGTTCTGTAGATCTATTTATATAGCCCATAAAGCTTTTTTGTTGTTGTTTTTAAATGTATAGTTTTGCTTATTTTTTTTATTTGTTATGTTTTCATTTTACATAAGATATCATACCGTCATTGTACATCATATTTGTTTTTCAATTAGATCTAATTAGGTTGTTCAGACAGTGTTACAATACCAACTTAACTACTAACTAACTCAGTGTTCCCTAAGTAAAAAGTTAGTTTTGCTTATTTTTAAATGACATTGCTCTGATTTTCAGACTCCTAACCAAACCCCAAAGATCTAAGAGAAAACCGACGTATACCTACTCCAGCTTGCTTCTGTTTATGTAAATGGTCTTTTCATATGCAAAGGAAGGGGGGAGTGTGATATTTCCCACTTGCAGTAACCTTTTAAACAGAGCTAAACTGGAAGCTTCTAAGTATGTTTTTAAACGGTTTCATACTGGATTTTTATTTCAGTGTCTGTGCGTGTTATTCTTTATAGTAGTGTCTATTACATGCAGGGATATGAAAATTGATGTATATGGTCCCTTTAATATCTATGGAATGTAAAGGCTCAAACGAAGCCTGCTGCAAAAAATTAACAAGCTTAAGGCTCCAAGGAGGAGCAACAGACTTAAACACAGGTCTGATTCTGACCAGGGTCTGACAAACAGATTGAACATCTGATACATCCGCCAGACGTTTATGTAACAGAATAGATAGTACTCTGAAAGGTCAGATTTCTGCATTAACTGACAATCCCTTCTCCAGACCTTCCTGGAGAAAAGACAAAATCCTAGGAATCCTGACCCTACTCCAAGAGTAGCCCTTGGATTCACACCAATAAAAAGGTATTTACGCCATACCTTATGGTAAATCTTTCCAGTAACAGGCCTGAATTATGGTCTCAATTAAAAAACCATGCTTAGACAGAACTAAGTGTTCAATCTGCAAACAGTCAGCTTCAGAGAAATGAGATTTGGGAGAAGGAATGGACCCAGAGTTAGAAGGTCCTTCTTCAGCGGCAACCTCCAAGGAGGAAGAGATGACATATTCACTAGGTCTGCATACAAGATCCTGCGAGGCCACGAAGGAGCTATAAGAATTACTGAGGCTCTCTCCTGTTTGATATGAGCAATGACTCGTGGAAGGAGAGCAAAACGGAGAAAACAGGTATGCTAGATCAAAATATCAGGGAACCGCCAGAGCATCTTTCAGGGCAGCCTGTGTATCTCTTGACCTTGAACCGTACCTTGGAAGCTTGGCGTTCTGCAGAGACGCCATCAGATCCAACTCCAGCATCCCCCATTTGAGAATTAACCTGGAAAACCCCTCCAGATTAAGAGCCCACCCCCCGGGATGAAATGTCTTTCTGCTTCTGCTCAGGAAAACCAATTCCCAGTTGTCCACTCCTGGAATGTAAATGACAGACAGCAATTGTGAGCTTCCGCCCACAGAACAATCCGAGCCACCTCCTACATCGCTAAGGAACTCCAAGTTTCTCCTTGGTGGTTAATGTAAGCCACTGAGGTGATATAGTCCAACTGGAACCTGATAAACCGGCTAAGGACAACTGAAGGCCAAGCAAACTGAGCATTGTAAATCGCTCTCAACTCCAAGATGTTTATGGGGAGAGCAGACTCCTGAGTTCATAGTCCTTGCGCCTTTAAAAAGAGTCCCAGACTGCTCCCTAGCAGGCTGGCCCGTTCGTGGTCACAATCACCCAGGAAGGTCTCCACCACCACGGGAGTCTCTTGTCAACTGGCCTAGATCTATCCTCTGAGATAAATCCGTATGATCTCAGTTCCATTGTCTGAGCATGCATAACTGCAGAGCTTTTAAATGGCATGATGTCCATGGAAGCAACCATCAGACCAATTACCTCTATACATTGAGCCACTGTTTGCCGAACAGTAGACTGCAGGGAGAGGCAAGAGGAAAGAAATTTTGATTTTCTGACCTCTGTCAGAAATATTCTCATAGATAGGGAATCTATTATGGTCCCTAAGAAAACTACCCTTGTAACTGGAACAAGGGAACTCTTTTCCAGGCTCAGTTAACATACGTGGAAACGAAGAAGAAAAAAACAACAAGGCCAAACGTAAGAGCCACCAACTGAAAATGTTAGCCTAGAAAGGCGAGGTCAGGAACATGAAATGATCCCTGTGGATCGGAACATTAAGATGCACATCCTTCAGGCCTATTGTCGTCAAGTATCAATCCCAGGGGGAAAAGAACCTGAACACATTTCAAGAACGCCTCTTAATCTGGACTGCAGATAATCTTGAGAGATCCTGGTATAGGTCTTGAATAAAAGACTGAACCTTGAGATACAATGACCACAGCCCAAGTATCTGGGACATTTCATATCCATGCTTGATAAAATGAGAAAGTTTGCCCCCACCTGATCCAATCGCAGATCAGGGGTAAACCCTTCACACTGATGTAGACTCAGCTGTGGGTTTCTTTTATTGCTTTCCCTTGTTCTAACCCTGATTGGGTTTTCAAGAAGACTTGGACTGTTCCTGCTTGGAAGAGGAAGTTACAAAAGGAAGTAAAAAAGAAAATTTATTCTTACCTGATAAATTTGTTTCGTCTTGGACATGACAAGTCCACGGATCATCTTCATTACTTATGGGATATTCTCCTCCTGCCTGCAGGAGGCAGCAAAGAGCACCTACAGCAAAGCTGTTAAATAGTCCCTCCCTTCCCCTCCAACCCAGTCATTCGACGAAGTTAGGAAGAGAAACGAAAAACCAAAGGTGCAGAGGTGTCTGAAGTTTAGAAAAATAACATCCTGTCTAAACAGACAGGGCGGGCCGTGGACTTGTCATGTCCAAGACGAAACAAATTTATCAGGTAAGAATAAATTTTCTTTTCCTCTTAAAGACATGACGAGTCCACGGATCATCTTCATTACTTATGGGATACAATACCCAAGCTTATAGGACACAGATGATACGAGAGGGACAAGACAGGATACCTAAACAGAAGGCACCACTGCTTGAAGAAACTTTCTCCCAAAAGCGGCCTCAGCTGAGGCAAAAGTATCAAATTTGTAAAAATTAGAAAATGTGTGAAGAGAGGACCAAGTAGCAGCTTTACAAATCTGTTCAATAGTCGCTTCATTCTTGAATGCCCAAGAAGCCACATCTCTAGTAGAATGAGCCGTAATCCTCTCAGGAGGCTGTTTCCCAGCGGTCTCATAAGTAAAGCGAATGATACTCCTCAACCAGAAAGAAAGCAAAGTAGCTGTTGCCTTTTGACCCCTTCGTTTCCCAGAGAAAACAACAAATAAAGAAGACTGACGAAAACCCTTCGTCGCCTGTAAATAAAATTTCAAAGCACGAACAACATCAAGATTGTGCAAAAGACGCTCCTTCTGAGAAGAAGGATTCGGACACAACGAAGGTACAACGATCTCCTGGTTAAGGTTTCGGTCCGAAACAACCTTAGGAAGAAAACCCAACTTAGTACGCAAGACAATTTTAACAGCATGAAAAATGAGATAAGGGGAAGCGTATTGCAATGCCGAGAGCTCAGACACTCTACGAGCAGAAGAAATAGCAAACAGAAATAAAACTTTCCAAGACAGAAGTTTAATGTCCAAGGAATGCATAGGTTCAAATGGAACCCCTTGAAGAACATTAAGAACCAAATTAAGACTCCATGGGAGGAGCAATAGGCTTAAATACAGGTCTGATCCTGACCAGAGCCTGACCGAAAGATTGAACATCTGGAACCTCTGCCAGACGTTTATGTAGTAAAACCAACAAAGCCGAAATCTGACCCTTTAAGGAACTAGTCGACAAACCCTTCTCCAATCCCTCTTAGGGAAAAGCTAAAATTCTCGTAATCTTAATCTTACTCCACGAGTAGCCATTAGATTCGCACCAACAAGGATATTTACACCATATCTTGTGGTAAATCTTTCTAGTTACCGGCTTACGAGCCTGAACCATGGTCTCAATGACTGCATCAGAAAAACCTCGTTTTGACAAAATCAAACATTCAATCGCCAAGCAGTCAGCTTCAGAGAAACTAGATTTGGGTGAAGGAAGGGACCTTGAATGAGAAGATCCTTCAACGGAAGTCTCCAGGGTGGTAGAGACGACATGTCTACCAGGTCCGCATACCAAGTCCTGCGAGGCCAGGCAGGAGCGTTGAGGATCACCGGAGCCCTCTCCTGTTTGATTCGAGCAATGACCCGAGGAAGAAGTGCAAACAGGGGAAACAGGTATGCTAGCTTAAAGGACCAAGGAACTGCCAGAGCATCTATCAGTTCCGCCTGCGGATCCCTGGACCCATACCTCGGAATTCTGTCAAGATGCCATGAGATCCAACTCCGGTTGACCCCATTTGAGGATCAGACTTGAAAACACTTCCGGATGAAGTTCCCACTCGCCCGGATGGAAAGTCTGTCTGCTTAGAAAATCCGCCTCCCAGTTGTCCACCCCTGGGATGTGGATCCCGGACAGATGACAAGAGCGGCTCTCCGCCCACCGAATGATCTTGGATACTTCTGACCTCGCCAAGGAACTCCTCGTTCCTCCCCGATTGATGTAGGCGACAGTAGTTATGTTTTCCGACTGAAATCTGATGAACCGGGCAGAGGCCAACTGAGGCCAGGCCAGAAGCGCATTAAAAATTGCTCTCAGTTCCAGAATATTGATAGGAAGGAGAGACTCCGCCGGGTCCACACTCCCTGAGTCTTCAGAGAACCCCAGACTGCTCCCCATCCTAAAAAAGACTGGCATCTGTTGTCACAATTACCCAGGAAGGTCTGCGAAAGATGATCCAGAGACAACCACCATTGAAGAGTCTCTTGTCTCCTTCTCCATGACTATTAGAGGAGACAAGTCTGCATAATCTCCATTACACTGTCTGAGCATGTTCAGCTGCAGAGGTCTGAGATGGAACCGAGCAAATGGGACGATGTCCATCGCCGCTACCATCAATCCAATTACCTCCATAGACTGGGCCACAGATGGATTTGGAGTGGTTTGGAGTACTCGACAGGTATCTATAATCTTTAATTTCCTGACTTCTGTCAGAAAAATCCTCATTTGAACGGAATCTATTAAAGTTCCCAAAAAGGTAACCCTTGTCTTTGGGACTAGAGAACTCTTTTCTAAATTCCCCTTCCACCCGTGAGCTCTCAGGAAGGCTAAGACAATGTCGGTATGACACTTTGCTTGATGACAAGACGGCGCATGGATTAAATATAGTCCAGGTAAGGCGCTACTGCAATGCCCCGTGGTCTTAGGACCGCCAAAAGAGACCCCAGAACTTTTGTGAAAATTCTGGGTGCTGTGGCCAACCCAAAAGGAAGAGCCAAAAACTGGAAATGTTTGTCCAGAAATGCAAATCTTAGGAACTTGTGATGTTCCTTGTGGATAGGAACATGAAGATATGCATCCTTTAAGTCCACCGTCGTCATGAATTGACCCTCCTGGATCAATTGCAGAATAGTGCGAATAGTCTCCATCTTGAATGATGGGATTCTGAGAAATTTGTTTAGACTCTTGAGGTCTAAGATCGGCCTGAAAGTTCCCTCCTTTTTGGGAACTACGAACAGATTGGAATAAAAACCTTCTCCTTGTTCCTGAGTAGGAACTGGAACAATCACTCCTATGGAGGAGAGGTCTCTTACACAACATAAGAATGCCTCTCTTTATCGGATTTGCAGATAACCTTGAAAGGAGAAAGCTTTCCCGAGGAGGAAAAGCTTTGAACTTCAGCCTGTATCCCCTGGACACAATCTCTATAGTCCAGGGGTCCTGAACATCTCTTACCCATGCCTGAACGAAAAAGGACAGTCTGCCCCCGACCAGATCCAGCCCTGGATCGGGGGGCAAACTCTTCATGCTGTCTTGGATTCAGCAGCAGGCTTCTTGGGTTGCTTCCCCTTGACCCATAACTGGTTGGGTCTCCAAGTAGGCTTAGGCTTGGTAAAGTTTCCGTCCTGTCTGGCGGAGGAAACTAAGGAATTACTCTTGAAATTTCGAAAGGAACTAAAATTACTTTGACGTCCCTTTTGCTTGTTTCTCTTATCCTGGGGAAGTAGATGACCCTTACCTCCAGTGATATCAGAAATAATTTATTTTAGGCCAGGTCCAAACAAGGTCTTTCCCTTGTAAGGAATTATGAGAAGCTTAGACTTGGAAGACACATCCGCAGCCCAGGGTTTTAACCACAAGGCTCTGCGGGCCAAGATAGAAAACCCCCGAAGTCTTTGCAGCTAATTTAGTAATTTGCAACGAAGCATCAGTAATAAAGGCATTAGCTAATTTCAGCGCCTTAATCCTGTCCTGGATTTCCTCCAAAGGGGTATCATGTCTGAGAGACTCAGACAGAGCGTCAAACCAATAAGCTGCTGCATTAGTAACCGTAGCAATGCATGCAGTAGGCTGCAACAAAAAAACCCTGTTGAGTATAAATCCTCTTAAATAATCCTTCCAACTTCTTGTCCATATGATCCTTAAAAGGCACAGCTATCCTCAATAGGAATAGTCATACATTTAGCCAGGGTGGAAACAGCTCCTTCCACCTTAGGTACTGTCTGCCAATTTTCCTTTATAGCGTCCGCTATAGGAAACATTTTCTTAAAGATCGGAGATGGAGAATAAGGAATACCTGGTCTGTCCCATTCCTTAGAAATAGTCTCTTAGGTATTGGAAAAACATCTGAATACAAGGGAGTTTCAAAATATTTATCCATCTCACACAACTTTTCAGGAGCCACTACTACTGTAGAGTCACAATCATCTAAAGTTGATAATACCTCCCTGAGTAACAGGCGGAAGTGTTCCAACTGAAACCTGAAAGAAACCACCTCTGAATCTGAAAAGGGAACCGAACTTCCAGAATCAGAAAGTTCACCCTCAGATAAAGACTCCGAACCCTCCAACTCATGCTCTTGAGAGGGTAAATTTGAAAATGACACCAATGCATCAGTATCCTTACTGACTCCATGATCACTCCTTCTCTTACGTCTGTCTTGAAACATGGGAAAGGCAGATAACGTATCGGAAATAGAAGACACTACCTTAGCTATATCCATTAAGGAAATATTTGAAGCTAAAGTATTAGTACAGGGCACTGCTTGAGGGGTGAAATATCTTGGGACATTTGGGGAGACCGCTGCGAAATACTTTGAATCTCATCTTGAGACCCCTGAGAAGCATCCGCCTTAGAAGAGGCTTGCTCATGAAAACTCCTCTCTTTGTAACTCAAGGCCCTCTCAACACATGAGGGACAAAAAGGAATAGGGGGTTCAACCTGAGCGTTCAAGCACATAGAGCAAAGAGCAGATTGATCAGCTTCAGTATCCATCTCTCACATTTTTTCAACTGTGACTTTAAAACAGAGCCCAGGGATAGCCAGCAAGGGTAAATCCCCAATAAGTAACTTTGAGATTGAAAAAAATTAACTTAGACCGTTATGAAAATAATCAGCCTGTGCCTTTAAATCTTAAACCCAAAAAAATTTACTGCCATTTTTATAATATAGCAAAAAAAATACAAAGTTAAAGGGACACTGTACCCAAAAAAAATATTTTGTGATTCAGATTGAGCATGAAATTTTAAGCAACTTTTTAATTTACTCCTATTATCAAATTTTCTTCATTCTCTTGGTATCTTTATTTGAAATGCAATAATGTAAGTTTAGATGCCGGCCCATTTTTGGTGAACAACCTGGGTTGTCCTTGCTGATTGGTGGATAAATTCATCCACCAATAAAAAAGTGCTGTCCAGAGTACTGAAACCAAAAAAAGCTTAGATGCCTTCTTTTTCAAATAATGATAGTAAGAGAACGAAGAAAAATTGATAATAGGAGTAAATTAGAAAGTTGCTTAAAATTGCATGCTCTTTCTGAATTACAAAAGAAAAAATTTGGGTACAGTGTCCCTTTAATGCTTTTCCAGACACATCTACACCTCAGCAGCCTGCTGAGGTGCCTACCTGCCACCAAACAAGCGATCGACCTCCCAGGACCAACCGGATGATATCGGAGGAAAAAAACCATAACACCGCTTGCCGGGAGCACTACCACCGCCTGACCAAATATTTTATAAACAGAGACC
This sequence comes from Bombina bombina, assembly GCF_027579735.1. Lineage (NCBI taxonomy): Eukaryota > Metazoa > Chordata > Amphibia > Anura > Bombinatoridae > Bombina > Bombina bombina. The sequence goes on from NC_069506.1 coordinate 256,520,921, forward strand.
ATGCGGGAGCAGAATCTCCATGCGACTTCTCAGCCCGTGTAGTAGTCAGAGTGAGAAAGCGCGTGGAAATAGGCCCCGCCCATCGTTGGCGTACATCAAATAAGTCTATCTAGCCCGGTATCCATATTAAAAAACGCAACATGTAGTAAAAATAATAAAAGCAGTCTCCCCAGTGCCTGTACATACCGATTTTGCCACAAGATAACCCCTATATCTTAATAGAGGAGTTTTGTCCCGGAGCTGCACTAGCAACATAATACAAGTGAAAAAATTAGGATAAGTAATCACTCTGTAGTTCCAGAATGAGAAACCAAATAGCACTTACCTCCATGCTGCCTGATAACAGGGTCGTCCATCAGGTGTAAGAGGATCCTATTTCCCCCTCTCACAGCCCTGTGGAAGCAGATCAGCCTGAGTTACCATGCGCTTAGGCTATCTATAATGGGGCAGCAACATCTTAAGAGGCGCAGTGAGAATTATGTCCCACCAGTTCCTAATGCTTTAAAGCCACCAAAAAGCTCTACTGTAGAGACTGATTAGGTCTAGGCTACAAACCAGAGCAAAGTAGCACAATCTGGCACTACTTAAACATAAACTCTTGATTTAAGAATCTTCTCTAACACCTCACTTTGCCATCTCCTATTACTAACGCAGGCAAAGAGAATGACTGGGTTGGAGGGGGAAGGGAGGGACTATTTAACAGCTTTGCTGTAGGTGCTCTTTGCCGCTTCCTGCAGGCAGGAGGAGAATATCCCATAAGTAATGAAGATGATCCGTGGACTCGTCATGTCCTTAAGAGGAAATTACTCTGACATCCTTTTAGGTCTATGCTTCTTAACTTGTGGTAGAAAAGACCCTTTTCCACCCGTAAAATCAGAAATTATTTCTGCCAGATGAGGTCCAAACAAGGACCTACCCTGTAAGGAAACACCAGAAGCTAAGCTTGGACTTGGAGGAAACATCAGCTGACCAAGATTTCAGCCACAACACCCAATGAGCAAAGCCAGATATCTTGGCTCCCAGTATATTTAGACAAGGTGTTGCACCAAAAGGAATCCACACTTGAAAAGTGGCAATACAAACTGCAGGTTTCCATTGAAAACCAAGAGGATCAAATAATCCTCCAGCTTCTTGTCCATGGGATCCGTAAAGGAGCAGCTCTCCTCTATAGAGATCGTAGTTCTCTTAGCCAAAGTAGAAAAGTCCCCTTCTACATAAAAGGCACTGTGCACCATGATCTTTAATGGAGTCAGCGACAGGAAAAAATCATTTAAAAGACCGGAGACAGGGATAAGGTATCCCTGGCTTCTCCTATTCCTGTGAAAAATCTCTATAGCACAGTCTAGAACATCATAGTAAGTAAAAAAATTTAATATAAACATACTCAGTTGACGAAAAGGAATATTGGTGTTGTCCAAAGTAGCCAAAACCTCCTTTAACAACATATGAGGTGTTCAAGCATACATCTGAAGGATACCACTTCAGCATCAGATGAAGGAATTATACTGTCCGAATCTGAGATTTCGCCCTCAGAGGCTACCATTGTATTCTCCTCATCAGACTTATGAGGAAGGACAACCTGAGTAGCAGCAAATGGGACAGAAACCTTACTATCTTTAATTTTTTTAAGTTCCTTATGCGTCTTCCCTATAGTATAGGAAAAGCAGATAACGCTGCAGATAACTCTGAAGATACCTGGGCAACAAGTTCTGCCGGCAAATAAACTCCTCCAGGAGATTGAGAGGAACCGCAGGGCACTGCATGTGACGCCATAAATGCTTGGGACTTTTGAGAAGAAAGCTGTGGCATTGCCTAAACCGCATCATCCTGAGAGACATGAGGTTAGCTAAATACATTTTTGAAAAAATTAAAATGCTTAAAAATGAACAGTCTTAGCCTTAGAACAGAATAGACATAAATGTAAATAACAGATTTCTGTTCCAAAATTATAATCCTAAATATATTTCCCTTTCAGCATAGGGAATCGAACTGGGGACTCTAAGGTATTAAAAAAAAAAAAAAAAAACTGACAACCACTAAACTAATTAAGTTTTAGTATTGCATAATCATAAAATAATCACAATTCTCTAATTATAGAAAGTCCTTTAATGGGACATTTATGAATAAAATAATTCCAAAAGTGAAGGAAAAACTATCCTGAGCATATGTACATGGAGGGCTTGGCTGTTATATATATCCAGAATACACCAGCTCCATTTTGTCAATTATCAGAATGCATTACTAAAGCCGCTGACCTGCTCAGATACCGTTCATTTGCTGGCGACATGTAATACTAATACTTGGGAAACAGTGTGTCCCCATAAAAATAGTCGTTAAATACAATGACTATACAAGCCCCTCCACTCCATTCTCATGTCGGAGTCGTGGTCACGTGAGCGCTACAGCCATAAAAATGGCGCCGCTCTGTTCTTCACCAACAAAGAAGGCAGAGCCAGAAGGACTGTGAATAAAAAAAAAATCGTGCAGCCGAAATAAACGGTGCGCTGCTCACTACCAGGTTATTAAGTTGGAAGTGCAAAAAACAAACATGCCACAACAAACCAGTTTTGCAATATTCAACGCTCCCATGAACTCCTCGATAGAATGACTTGACACACAAGATTGCATATTACAGGGAAAAAAATGAACTTACCTGCATCTAGGCACCCGGCAGGAGGATAGCTTACACGGTATGAGAGGACACATACTCATCACAGAGACCTGTGGAAAAAGAAAGAACAGAGTAAATCTACTCTGGCGTTCTATACCATGGGCAGCAAATATGTTAGGAAAATGCAGCAAGGCCCACCTTACAAGTTCCTAACTGCTTTAAAGCCAGCTCTGCTGTGTGCTCTCTTTGCCACTTCCTGTAGGGATTGAGAATATCCCACAAGTAAGAATGAAGCCGTGGACCGGATACACCAATGTAGGAGAAATCTAAATTTTCTTCAGACACCAGAACTTCACCTCCTCCATTGACAGAGGCAAAGATAATGACTGGGTTTTGTGGGGAATGATACTTAACAGCTTTGCTGGGTGCTCTTTGCCTCCTCCTGCTGGCCAGGTTTGAGATTTCCAGTAGTAATGGAGGAGGACGTTGTGGACTCAACATATCTTAGGAAAGAAAAGCTAAGCTATTATGAGCTGCACAACACTCGAAAAAGAAAATTAAACCTGTTTGTTCCAAGCCAAAAGCACACAAATCTATGAGCCCAAAAACTCACATTAAAGCAAATATAAATAACTCCTAGCTGTTCAAATAATCTCCCTGAAGGAGATATTAAACCTTGAATCAAGGTCTTAAAGGCACATTAAACACTTTGAGAAGGTAATATAAAATGATAAACGTGAGAACATGAGAATATAAAATGATAAATGTGAGAACATGATTAAGGTCAGTTTGTGACCGAAACGTTGCATCTTTCTTGTCTGCCATGATGTTCCATCAATGAAGGAAGTTTTTCTGCATTAAGAAGGTGCTGCTGTTTTTCTGCTTTTCTGGGATTACATCAGGGACTATTGCAGGGTCCCTTCAGCGTGCATCTACTTGCTTGGGTACAAGTGCTGGGCCTCTACACTGAATGTATCTTCTGTTGAAAAGCAGGGATGTATGCTTAGGAGCCAGCCCATTTCTGGAGCACTATACAACAGCAGTTTTGCAAGAATGTTTTCCCATTTCCAAGAGCACTCCAGATGCCTACCTAGGTATCTTTTTTAACACAGAATATCATGGGAATGAAGCAAATTTGCTAATAGAAATAAATAAGGGGGGGGTTAAATGGTATGCTCTGTCTGAATCACAAACAAACATTTATGAGTTTCATATCCCTTTAAACATTTGCTGCTTCATTAAATGTTACTTCAAAAACAAACCTACATCTACTACAGCAGAAAATAGACCATATCAGACACATTTTACAACTTCTGCACTACAAGGAAATATCCAAATTCCAAAGGAATAGCCAAAAAAAGGAAAGATGTCAAGCCTCTTGATATTCTCTCTCTCTGAATTACTTGATCACCAATAACTTTCTAAATGTGTAAACCCTGCTAGCATGATATCAGTTCATGCTATTTGAATAAGTTCCAGTTAAATATATTCAATAGCCTTTGCACTTTGCTATGGAACATTACCCAATTGTAAATAAAATTGTTTTGCATATCCTAGCATTCATGCTCCAAGGAAAATTCGACTTGTGGACTTTTGAAACAAATAAAACAATAAAAAAAGGTCAAGTTTTGGGAAGTTACCACCTAAACAAAATGTATGCTTACCTGATAAATATATTTCCGGATATGTTGAGTCCACGGCTTGAGTAATTATTGTTGGGAATATCACTCCTGGCCAGCAGGAGGAGGCAAAGAGCACTACAGGTAAAGTGCCAAGTATCACTCCCTTACCCACATCCTCCAGTCATTCGAATGAAGGGAAATGAAGAAAAAGGAGTAACACAAGGTGTAGAGGTGCCTGAGGTTATAATAAAAAAAAAACAAAAAAAAAACAACCTGTCTTAAAATAAAGGGTGGGGCCGTGGACTCACCATATCTGGAAAGAAAGAAATTTATTAGGTAAGCATAAATTTGTTTTTTCTTTCCTAAGATATGGCAAGTCCACAGCTTGAGTATATACTGTTGAGAACCAATACCCAAGATAGAGGATACGGATAAATAGGGAGGGACAAGACAGGCAGTCCTAAACAGAAGGCACCACAGCTTGAAGAACCTTTTGCCCAAAAGAAACCTCAGCAGACAAAAAAGTATCAAATTTGTAAAATATGGAAAAATGTAGAGAAGCCCAAGTTGCAGCCTTGCAAATTTGTTCCACAGAAGCTTCATTTTTGAAAGCCCAAGAAGAGGAAACAGCTCTTGTGGAATGAGCCATAATTTTCTCAGGAGGCTGCTGTTAAGCAGTCTCATAAGCCAAACAAATAATACTTCGTAACCAAAAGAAAGTAGTAGTAGTAGCTTTCTGACCTTTACGTTTCCCAGAGAAACAGACAAAGAGGGCAGAGGACTGGCGAAAATCCATAGTCGCCTGTAAGTAGAATACAACAGCCAAATTGTGTAAAAAACGTTCTTTAGAAGGAGGAGGATTAGAATACAGAAGGAACAACAATTTACTGATTGATATTTCTATTGGAAACAACCTTAGGAAGGAAACCAAACTTAGTACGAAGGACTGCCTTATCAGCATGACAAATAAGAAACAGGAAATAACACTGCAGAGTTTAGAGTTCCGAGAATCTTCGAGCAGAAGAGATAGCAACAAGAAACAAAACCTTTCAATATAACAAATGTCTATGAAATGCAACGGCTCAAACGGAACCAGCTGTAAAAAAAAAAAAACTTTAAGAGCAAGGTTAAGGCTCCAAGGAGAAGCAACAGACTTAAAGACAGGCCTGATTTTGACCAAGGCCTGACAAAAAGATTGCACATCTGGCACATTCGCCAAATATTTATGTAGTAAAACTGATAAAGCAGACATCTGACCCTTCAGGGCACTGACCGACAATCCCTTCTCTAGGCCTTCCTGAAGAAAAGATAAAAATTCTAGGAATTCTAATTCTACTCCAAGAGTAGTCCTTGGATTCACACCAATAAAGAAATTTACACTATATCTTATGGTAAATCTTTTTAGTAACAGGCTTGTGAGCCTTAATCATGGTCTCAATGACCGACTCAGAAAAACCACGCTTAGACAAAATTAAGAGTTCAATCTCCAAGCAGTCGGCTTCAGAGTGACACTTCAAGTCTAGAATGGGACGGAAAGTTCCCTCTTTTTTGGGAACCACAAAAAGGTTGAAGTAGAACCCGAGACCCTGTTCCTGCACTGGAACTATCACTCCCAGGGAGGAAAGATGTTGGATACATTTCAAGAACGCCTCTCTCTTTATCTGGTCTGCAGATAATCTTGAGAGATGGAATCTTCCTCTGGGAAGAAAAGTCTTGAATTCCAATTTGTAACCCTGGGATACTATGTCCACAGTCCAGGGATCTGGGACATCTCATATCCAGGCTTGAGAGAACTGAGAAAGTCTGCCCCCCACCTGATCCGACCCTGGATCGGGGGCAAACCCTTCATGCTGATTTGGAATCAGCTGCAGGTTTCTTTGATTGTTTCCCCTTGTTCCAAGACTGATTGGGTTTTGCAAGAAGACTTGGATTGTTCCTGCTTGGTAGAAGGGGAAGGCTTTTCCTCTGAAGTTAACGAAAGGAGCGAAAATTACTCCGACGTCCATTAGGCCAATTCTTATCTTGAGGTAGAAAAGACCCTTTTCTACCAGTAATAGAGATCATTTCTGCCAAACCGGGTCCAAACAAGGTTTTGCCCTTGTAAGGAATCGCCAGTAGCTTGACTTTAGAGGAAACGTCCGCAGACCAGGATTTCAACCATAATGCCCTGCGGGCAAGGACAGCGAAACTAGAAGTTTTAGCTCCTAGTCTAACAACCTGTGCAATAAAGGAATTTGCCAACTTAAGAGCTTTAATCCTATTTTGAATTACATCCAAGGAAGTTTCTACTTGAAGAGAATCAGACAAGGCCTCGAACCAATAAGATGCAGCACTAGTCAAAGTGGCAATACACACCGCAGGATGCCATTGGAAACTTTGATGAACATAAATCTTTTTAAAATAAGCCTCCAGCTTCTTGTCCATCAGATCCTTAAAAGAGCCGCTTATCCTCAATAGGAATAGTGTTTTTCTTAGCCAGAGTGGAAATGATCCCTTCAACTTTGGGTACAGTATACTAAGGGTCTTTAATTGAGTCCTCGACAGGAAACATTTTCTTTAAAATGTGAAACTGGGAGAAAAAAAAAAAACACCCCTGGTTTCTCCTATTCCTGTGAGATAATCTCCCTAGCATGGTCCGGCACAGGAAAAACCTCTGAAGTGGAACGTTCATCAAAGAAACTATTAAGTTTACTAAATTTATTAGAAGTGACAACGACAGGGGTATCGGAGTCATCTAAAGTAGTTATAACCTCCTTTAACAATACACAAAGGTGTTCAAGCTTAAATCTGAAGGATACCACCTCAGTCTCAGAAGAAGGAATTATACTGTCTGAATCTAAGATTTCACCCTCAGAAAGTCCCGATGTATCCTCCTCATCAGACTTATGAGAAAGGGCAATTTGGGAAGCAGAACTGAGGACAGGCACCTTTTCTGAATTTCTTCTCGTGTTTTCCCTGTAATCTGGGAATGGCAGCTAATGGCGCAAATACTGCTGAAGATACCTGGGCAGCAATTTCTGCTTTTAAATTAACTCCACTAGGAGTTATAGAGGAACCGCAGGGCACTGCATGTGACTCCATTGAGGCTTGGGACGTAGCAGGAGAAAGCCGAGGTATTAACAGCATCATCTTGAGACATTAGGCTCAAAAATGTTACCTTTATTTTGCAAGGTTTTCTTGACACATGAAGAACAAAACTGCATAGGAGCTGGAATTGAATTTGTGCATCTAAACATAAGGATGAATTCATGAAAGCAGGCTCTTGCTCCATATTAGACATGCTGTGAAATAGTAAATAAACTTGTGCAGATAAGTTTCAAAGATTTTAATATTCAATTAAAATCAATTCAATAAGCCAAGGAAAAAATATACTAAAATTTTATCCCAAATAAGGATCGATTCCCAGCTAATATGTGAAAAGTTAAGCAATAACATTTAATAAACATCAAATAAAATTCTAAAATACCCCTCAGGCAACCCCACACCTCAATTACTGAGGTGCCTTACCACTACCAATTAAGACCGGATCACCCAGAAATAGAGAACAACTTTTTCCTCAGAAACATCATGAAGTAAAGCCGGTCATGTGACCGCAACAGCTGAGCTCAAATTACTGCTGCAACACAGAGAGGCACCACTTCCTGGTACACGGAATACCAGAAATAACTTTCAAACCTGACAGTTTAAAATGTTGCATCATTTTATTTTAAAACGATGGGGAAATGAATAAACTGCTGAAATAGAAAATTCAGCCTTACTTTCAGTTTAAAGTTTAATTGTTTATCAAGTAAATGTTTTAGAAAACAAAGCCTAATAAAAACATTTTACCCTTTCTTTAAAAAAAAAAAAAAAAGTTTAAATATTAGTCTCACATGCCCCAGTGTAACCCATACAACAGGATTATCTATGTCCCAATAAAAAAGCAGTGTCTTTCAATTTGGTAAGTGCATGGTATCCCCAACTGGGAGAAAAAGCACTTACCTGCTCCGCTGTCTGGCATGTAGACAGTTACAAGGTATGAGAAGACAGTTCTTCACAGAGACCTTTGAAAAAGAAAGAACAGAGTAGCCAAACTCTGGCTTTCTAAACTAGGGCAGCAATTGATAGGAAAAACGCAGTAAGTACCTCTTTACAAGTTCCTGTTTTAAAACCACCACTACCCGACTGCAAGGAATGACGTGGAATACGGCTATACCCCAAAACTTGCTTGTAGATTATATCAAAATTTTTCTTCAGACACCTAAACTTCAACTCCTCCATGCACCAAAGGCAAAGAAAATGACTGGGGGTTGTGGGTAAGGGAGTGATACTTAGAAGTTTAACTGTGGTGCTCTTTGCCTCCTCCTGCTGGCCAAGAGTGATATTCCCAACAGTAATTACTCAAGCCGTGGACTCACAATATCTTAGGAAAGAAAAAAGTTTTAAAATGGGCAGCCGCAGTGCGAGGAATTCGAATGGCACGTGTCACAACACACTCATGAGGAGTAGTTGATACCTGGATTGGCTACCCAACAGAGGTGATATGTCTCAGCATTGCCAGGTTAATTTATGTAAGATCTGTGGTTGTCCAGGAATGCTGCGATCTAAGACCCCTCTCTTCTGGTGGATGGTACTTCTTGATATTGATACTGAGAGTTAAGGCTGGCTATGAATGGTTGAATGATCGTAAATTATAACAAGGGTGGGGCCTTCACAAGACAAAGGGATCACTGGGTTATACCTTATTACAGAGAAAGCAGTCAGAACTAACCTGGGACATGAAGCAGCTAACATCTAAAGGAGTTCTCCACATATCTACAGCAACTTGGCAATGAGCTTAGATAGTGTTATTCGATGTCCCATTTTATTTTAAAGAATTGTATCTTTTGCACATATGCTATTTTGGAATGTTTCATAATTTGGCACTGTGTAACCTGTATTGGTATTTTTGTTATTAAACATATAGAAAATCTAATTCTGTCTTTGGGCTCTAATATCTAAATTCACACTCTGAAGAGACAAGTTTAAAAAAGGCATGTTACCTGATTTGTAATTTTTGTGAGTTATTGGGGTTTCCAAGACACCCCTTTTTTAAAGTTCTTGGTGGAGGCAGCGAGCAGTAACTGGGGTGGTGTGGACAGGATTTGGGGGTTAACTTGGTGTCCCTTTGGGCCCTTTGTAGAGTAAAAGGTTAAGGGAACCAGGGGCTTAGTGCTATTAACCCCTTCATACCCACACCCTCCCCATTGTGACTGTTGAGTGGAAAGGCTTAATCGTCACAGCACGCTAGATTAAAAAGTATGTTGCAATATATCTTCATTAGAAGTGAGCAATTCAAGTCCCTGTAAAATATTAAATTCCGAACATGTAAGTTTACCATCACTAATTTGTTTTCAGGAACAAAAAGACTGACCTTAATTATTAACTTTTACTGTATCTTAAGACTTAAAAGGTTCTCCTTTCCACATGTGCCTTACACATTAGGCACCTCTGCGGCTTTATATTGCATTATTCAAATTAAATTATTTTTCTAAACCAAGCTAAGAATACTCATAACTTATTTTGAGCCAAATTTCCTAAACTGTTGCTGTAGTTTGCTGTATCCTCTTATAAACATTTTCCGGCAACAGTTTGCTGTATCCTCGTATAAACATTTTCCTCACAAAAAGTTTTACACATACAATTGTAAATACTGAACCAATTGAATGCAAAAATCAATGTTTAAATCATAATTCTCATTTGAACTTCAACTCTAGGTGCAGTTATAAATTATAGTAATTTTCAAGTACTAGTAAGAAATTGTAGAAAGCAAGTAAGAATTTAAATGTTCTCTGTATCTAGAATTTAGTAAAAACATGTTTCCACCTGAATGGTAACAGATACTTGAAGTCAAAGTGCCATGGCAATAGTTTAAGCTGTGCATATATATTTAGGTTACAAACATATTGTAGAATAAATTTATAACAGCAGCTAGAAAACAGGACCAGACACCCATCGAACTGCACTGGACCACTGCTTATGCCTAGATGCACTGCACATGCAGCAGCCAGGACTTTTGCAGCCATCACATACCATCCTTCCCCCTTGAATGTCCCATTCCCAAAATACCAAGTTCAAATAATCCAACATTTTAAAGTATTTACATTAAAGTGGTTTTCTATAAAAAAAAAATACATACACACATATATACATATATATATATATATATATATATATATATATATATATATATATATATATATATATATATATATATATATATATATATATATATATATATATATATATATATATATATATATATATATATGTGTGTGTAACAAATACAGGACTGGTGTTATTGGAAAATCAACCGTAAGGAACGCTACTTCATTCTCATTCAGAATACAGGCCTCACCTGCAGACCTCAGGAACTGATCAACTAATTTTTTAAACATTTTTGTGGGATTACCTCTAAGGCGTGTGTATACATTCTCGTCAGCAAGTTGGCGTTTAGCCTCTTGGCGGTAGTCGTCATAGTTCATAATGACGATTCCGCCGCCTTTATCCACCGGACGTATGATGATAGTTTGATCGTCACTAAGGTCCTTGATAGCCCTGAATTCTTTAGGTGTCAAGTTAGGAAAAACAATTTATGCTTACCGGATAAATTTATTTCTCTTGTAGTGTAGTCAGTCCACGGGTCATATATTACTTATGGAATATATCTCTTCCTAACAGGAAGCTGCAAGAGGATCACCCAGCAGAGCTGCTACATAGCTCCTCCCCTCACATGTCATATTCAGTCATTCGACCAAAGCAGACGAGAAAGGAGAATCCATAGGGTGCAGTGGTGACTGGAGTTTAATTAAAATTTAGGTCTGCCTTAAAGACAGGGCGGGCCGTGGACTGACTACACTACAAGAGAAATAAATTTATCAGGTAAGCATAAATTATGTTTTCTCTTGTTAAGTGTAGTCAGTCCACGGGTCATCCATTACTTATGGAATACCAATACCAAAGCTAAAGTACACGGATGAAGGGAGGGACAAGGCAGGAACATTAAACAGAAGGAACCACTGCCTGAAGTACCTTTCTCCCAAAAATAGCCTCCGAAGAAGCAAAAGTGTCAAATTTGTAAAATTTTGAAAAGGTGTGAAGCGAAGACCAAGTCGCAGCCTTGCAAATCTGTTCAACAGAGGCCTCATTTTTAAAGGCCCAGGTGGAAGCCACAGCTCTAGTAGAATGAGCTGTAATCCTTTCAGGAGGCTGCTGTCCAGCAGTCTCATAGGCTAAACGTATTATGCTACGAAGCCAAAAAAAGAGAGGTAGCCGAAGCCTTTTGACCTCTTCTCTGTCCAGAGTAAACGACAAACAGGTTAGAAGTTTGACGAAAATCTTTAGTTGCCTGCAAATAGAACTTCAGGGCACGGACTACGTCCAAATTATGCAAAAGTCGTTCCTTCTTTGAAGAAGGGTTAGGACACAGTGATGGAACAACAATCTCTTGATTGATATTCCTGTTAGTAACTACCTTAGGTAAGAACCCAGGTTTAGTACACAGAACTACCTTGTCTGAATGAAAAATCAGATAAGGAGAATCACAATGTAAGGCAGATAACTCAGAGACTCTTCGAGCCGAGGAAATAGCCATCAAAAACAAAACCTTCCAGGATAACAGCTTGATATCAATGGAATGAAGGGGTTCAAATGGAACGCCTTGAAGAACGTTAAGAACTAAGTTTAAGCTCCATGGCGGAGCAACAGTCTTAAACACAGGCTTAATCCTAGCTAAAGCCTGAACGTCTGGAACTTCAGCCAGACGTTTGTGTAGAAGGACAGAGCAGAAATCTGTCCCTTTAACGAACTAGCAGATAAGCCCTTTTCTAAACCCTCTTGTAGAAAGGACAATATCCTAGGAATCCTAACCTTACTCCATGAGTAACTCTTGGATTCGCACCAATATGAATATTTACGCCATATCTTATGGTAAATTTTTCTGGTAACAGGCTTCCTAGCCTGTATTAAGGTATCAATAACCGACTCCGAGAAGCCACGCTTTGATAGAATCAAGCGTTCAATCTCCATGCAGTCAGCCTCAGAGAAATTAGATTTGGATGTTTGAAAGGACCCTGAATTAGAAGGTTCCGTCTCAGAGGTAGAGACCATGGCAATCAAACGAGGAAGCATCGGGAATGGTGGAAACACATAAGCCATGTTGAAGACCCAAGGGGCTGTCAGAGCATCTATCAGCACCGCTCCCGGGTCCCTGGACCTGGATCCGTAACAAGGAAGCTTGGCGTTCTGGCGAGACGCCATGAGATCCAGATCTGGTTTGCCCCAACGAAGAATCAGTTGAGCAAAGACCTCCGGATGAAGTTCCCACTCCCCCGGATGAAAAGTCTGGCGACTTAGAAAATCCGCCTCCCAGTTCTCTACGCCTGGGATGTAAATCGCTGACAGGTGGCAAGAGTGAGACTCTGCCCAGCGAATTATCTTTGAGACTTCCAACATCGCTAGGGAACTTCTGGTTCCCCCTTGATGGTTGATGTAAGCCACAGTCGTGATGTTGTCCGACTGAAATCTGATGAACCTCAGAGTTGCTAACTGAGGCCAAGCTAGGAGAGCATTGAATATTGCTCTTAATTCCAGAATATTTATTGGGAGGAGTTTCTCCTCCTGAGTCCATAATCCCTGAGCTTTCAGGGAGTTCCAGACTGCGCCCCAGCCTAGAAGGCTGGCGTCTGTTACAATCGTCCAATCTGGCCTGCGAAAGGTCATCCCCTTGGACAGATGTGGCCGAGAGAGCCACCATAGAAGAGAATCTCTGGTCTCTTGATCCGGACTTAGTAAGGGGGACAAATCTGAGTAATCCCCGTTCTACTGACTTAGCATGCACAATTGCAGCGGTCTGAGATGCAGGCGCGCAAATGGTACTATGTCCATTGCCGCTACCATTAAGCCGATTACTTCCATGCACTGAGCTACTGACGGGTGTGGAATGGAATGAAGGACACGGCAAGCATTTAGAAGTTTTGATAACCTGGTCTCTGTCAGGTAAATTTTCATCTCTACAGAATCTATAAGAGTCCCTAGGAAGGGAACTCTTGTGAGTGGTAATAGAGAACTCTTTTCCACGTTCACCTTCCACCCATGCGACCTCAGAAATGCCAGAACTATCTCTGTATGAGACTTGGCAGTTTGAAAACTTGACGCTTGTATCAGAATGTCGTCTAGGTACGGAGTCACCGCTATGCCTCGCGGTCTTAGTACCGCCAGAAGTGAGCCCAGAACTTTTGTAAAGATTCTTGGAGCCGTAGCTAATCCGAAGGGAAGAGCTACAAACTGGTAATGCCTGTCTAGGAAGGCAAATCTTAGGTACCGATAATGATCCTTGTGAATCGGTATGTGAAGGTAGGCATCCTTTAAATCCACTGTGGTCATGTACTGACCCTCTTGGATCATGGGAAGGATGGTTCGAATAGTTTCCATTTTAAATGATGGAACTCTTAGAAAACAGAATTTATGTTTACCTGATAAATTACTTTCTCCAACGGTGTGTCCGGTCCACGGCGTCATCCTTACTTGTGGGATATTCTCTTCCCCAACAGGAAATGGCAAAGAGCCCAGCAAAGCTGGTCACATGATCCCTCCTAGGCTCCGCCTTCCCCAGTCATTCGACCGACGTAAAGGAGGAATATTTGCATAGGAGAAATCATATGATACCGTGGTGACTGTAGTTAAAGAAAATAAATCATCAGACCCGATTAAAAAACCAGGGCGGGCCGTGGACCGGACACACCGTTGGAGAAAGTAATTTATCAGGTAAACATAAATTCTGTTTTCTCCAACATAGGTGTGTCCGGTCCACGGCGTCATCCTTACTTGTGGGAACCAATACAAAAGCTTTAGGACACGGATGATGGGAGGGAGCAAATCAGGTCACCTAGATGGAAGGCACCACGGTTTGCAAAACCTTTCTCCCAAAAATAGCCTCAGAAGAAGCAAAAGTATCAAATTTGTAAAATTTGGTAAAAGTGTGCAGTGAAGACCAAGTCGCTGCCTTACATATCTGATCAACAGAAGCCTCGTTCTTAAAGGCCCATGTGGAAGCCACGGCCCTAGTGGAATGAGCTGTGATTCTTTCAGGAGGCTGCCGTCCGGCAGTCTCATAAGCCAATCTGATGATGCTTTTAAGCCAAAAAGATAGAGAGGTAGAAGTTGCTTTTTGACCTCTCCTTTTACCAGAATAAACAACAAACAAGGAAGATGTTTGTCTGAAATCCTTTGTAGCATCTAAATAGAATTTTAGAGCACGGACAACGTCCAAATTGTGTAACAAACGTTCCTCCTATGAAACTGGATTCGGACACAAAGAAGGTACAACTATCTCCTGGTTAATATTTTTGTTGGAAACAACCTTCGGAAGAAAACCAGGCTCAGTACGTAAAACCACCTTATCTGCATGGACCAGATAGGGCGGAGAACACTGCAGAGCTGATAACTCAGAAACTCTTCTAGCGGAAGAAATTGCAACCTAAAACAAAACTTTCCAAGATAATAACTTAATATCTACGGAATGTAAGGGTTCAAACGGAACCCCTTGAAGAACTGAAAGAACTAGATTAAGACTCCAAGGAAGAGTCAAAGGTCTGTAAACAGGCTTGATTCTAACCAGAGCCTGAACAAACGCTTAAACGTCTGGCACAGCTGCCAGCCTTTTGTGAAGTAAAACAGATAAAGCAGAGATCTGTCCCTTCAGAGAACTCGCAGAAAATCCTTTCTCCAAACTTTCTTGTAGAAAGCAAAGAATCTTAGGAATTTTTATCTTGTTCCATGGGAATCCTTTAGATTCACACCAACAGATATATTTTTTCCATATATTATGGTAAATTTTTCTAGTTACAGGCTTTCTAGCCTGAATAAGAGTATCTATTACAGAATCTGAAAACCCACGCTTTGATAAAATCAAGCGTTCAAACTCCAAGCAGTCAGTTGGAGGAAAACCAGATTCGGATGTTCGAATAGACCCTGAATAAGAAGGTCCTGTCTCAAAGGTAGCTTCCATGGTGGAGCCGATGACATATTCACCAGGTCTACATACCTAGTCCTGCGTGGCCACACAGGAACTATCAAGATCACCGAAGCCCTCTCCAGATTGATCCTGGCTACCAGCCTGGGAATGAGAGGAAACGGTGGGAATACATAAGCTAGGTTGAAGATCCAAGGTGCTACTATTGTATCCAATAGAGTCGCCTTGGGATCCCTGGATTTGGACCCGTAACAAGGGACCATGAAGTTCTGACGAGAGGCCATCAGAACCATGTCTGGAATGCCCCATAATTGAGTTATTTGTGAATATCGCTCTCAGTTCCATTATGTTTATCGGGAGAAGAGAGTCTTCCCGAAACCATAGACCCTGAGTTTTCAGGGGTTCCCAGACCGCGCCCCAGCCCACCAGACTGGCGTTGGTCGTGACAATGACCTATTCTGGTCTGCGGAAGCTCATTCCCTGTGACAGGTTGTCCAGGGTCAGCCACCAACGGAGTGAATATCTGGTTATTTGATCTACTTGTATCGTCGGAGACAAGTCTGTATAATCCCCATTCCACTGTCTGAGCATGCACAGGTGCAATGGTCTTAGATGAATTCGTGCAAAAGGAACTATGTCCATTGCCGCAACCATCAAACCTATTACTTCCATGGACTGCGCTATGGAAGGAAGAAGAACAGAATGAAGTACCTGACAAGAGCTTAGAAGTTTTGATTTTCTGGCCTCTGTCAGAAAAACCTTCATTTCTAAGGAAACTATTATTGTTCCCAAGAAGGGAACTCTTGTTGACGGGGACAGAGAACTTTTTTCTATGTTCACTTTCCACCTGTGAGATCTGAGAAAGGCTAGGACAATGTCCGTATGAGCCCTTGCTTTTGACAGAGACGACACTTGAATCAGGATGTCGTCCAAGTAAGGTACTACTGCAATGCCCCTTGGTCTTAGCACCGCTAGAAGGGACCCTAGTACCCTTGTGAAAATCCTTGGAGCAGTGGCTAATCCGAATGGAAGTGCCACAGGTAATGCTTGTCCAGAAAGGCGAACCTTAGGAACCTAAAATGTTCCTTGTGGATAGGAATACGTAGGTACGCATCCTTTAAGTCCACCGTGGTCATGAATTGACCTTCCTGGATAGTAGGAAGGATCGTTCGAATGGTTTCCATTTTGAATGATGAAACCCTTAGAAACTTGTTTAGAATCTTGAGATCTAAAATAGGTCTGAATGTTCCCTCTTTTTTGGGAATTATGAACAGGTTGGAGTAAAAACCCATCCCTTGTTCTCCTAATGGAACAGGATGAATCTCTCCCATGCTTAACAGGTCTTCTACACAGTGTAAGAATGCCTGTTCGAAGATAATTGAGACCCGTGGAACCTTCCCCTTGGGGGTAGTTCCCTGAATTCCAGGAGATAACCTTGAGAAACTATTTCTAGCGCCCAAGGATCCTGAACATCTCTTGCCCCAGCCTGAGCAAAGAGAGAAAGTCTGCCCCCCACCAGATCCTTCCCAGATCGGGGGCCAACACTTCATGCTGTTTTGGTAGCAGTGGCAGGTGACTTGGCCTGCTTACCCTTGTTCCAGCCTTGCATCGGCCTCCAGGCTGGCTTGGTTTGAGAAGTATTACCCTCTTGCTTAGAGGGTGTAGAATTTGAGGCTGGTCCGTTTCTGCGAAAGGGACGAAAATTTGGCTTCTTTTTAGCCTTAAAAGACCTATCCAGAGGAAGGGCGTGGCCCTTTCCCCCAGTGATGTCTGAAATAATCTCTTTCAAGTCAGGGCCAAACAGTGTTTTACCCTTGAAAGGGATGTTAAGCAAAAGCGCTCTGCGCGCCACGATAGCAAACCCTGAATTATTCGCCGCTAATCTAGCTAATTGCAAAGCGGCATCTAAAATAAAAAAGAGTTAGCCAATTTAAGAGCTTGAACTCTGTCCAAAACCTCCTCGTACGAAGATTCTTTATTGAGCGACTTATCTAGTTCTTCGAACCGGAAACACGCAGCTGTAGTGACAGGAACAATGCATGAAATTGGTTGTAGAAGGTAACCTTGCTGAACAAACATCTTTTTAAGCAAACCCTCTAACCTTTAATCCATAGGATCTTGAAAGCACAACTATCTTCTATAGGAATAGAAGTGCGTTTGTTTAGAGTAGAAACCGCCCCCTCGACCTTGGGGACTGTATGCTATAAGTCCTTTCTGGGGTCGACTATAGGAACTAATTTCTTAAATAT
The DNA here is from genome assembly GCF_027579735.1 of Bombina bombina. Taxonomy (NCBI): domain Eukaryota; kingdom Metazoa; phylum Chordata; class Amphibia; order Anura; family Bombinatoridae; genus Bombina; species Bombina bombina. The sequence continues at coordinate 256,538,393 of NC_069506.1, forward strand.
AGGGGGAGGACAAAAGGTATGCCGGGCCTTTCCCACTCCTTATTTACTATGTCCGCCACCCGCTTGGGTATAGGAAAAACATCGGGGGGCACCGGAACCTCTAGGAACTTGTCCATCTTACCTAATTTCTCTGGAATGACCAAATTGTCACAATCATCCAGAGTAGATAATACCACCTTAAGTAGTGCGTGGAGATGTTGAAATTTAAATTTAAAAGTTACAATATCAGGTTCTGCTTGTTGAGAAATTTTCCCTGAATCTGAAATTTCTCCCTCAGACAAAACCCCCCTCCTGGCCCCTTCAGATAGGTGTGAGGGTATGTCAGAACAGATATCATCAGCGTCCTCTTGCTCTTCAGTGTTTAAAACAGAGCAATCACGCTTTCTCTGATAAGTAGGCATTTTGGAAAAAATGCATGCAATAGAATTATCCATTACAGCCCTTAATTGTTGTATGGTAATAAGTATTGGCGCACTAGATGTACTAGGGGCCTCTTGTGTGGGCAAAACTGGTGTAGACACAGAAGGGGATGATGCAGTACCATGCTTACTCCCCTCATTAGAGGAATCATCTTGGGCAATATCATATCTATGGCATTATTATCCCTACTTTGTTTGGACATTATGACACAAATATATCACATATATTTAAATGGGGAGACACATTGGCTTTCATACATATAGAACATCGTTATCTGATGGTTCAGACATGTTAAACAGGCTTAAACTTGTCAACAAAGCACAAAAAACGTTTTACAATAAAACCGTTACTGTCCCTTTAAATTTCAAACTGAACACACTTTATTACTGAATATGTGAAAAAGTATGAAGGAATTGTTCAAATTTCACCAAAATTTCACCACAGTAACTTAAAGCCTTAAAAAGTATTGCACACCAAATTTGAAAGCTTTAACCCTTAAAATAACGGAACCGGAGCCGTTTTTACATTTAACCCCTATACAGTCCCAGGTATCTGCTTTGCTGAGACCCAACCAAGCCCAGAGGGGAATACGATACCAAATGATGCCTTCTATAAGCTTTTTCAGTGGTTCTTAGCTCCTCACACATGCATCTGCATGCCATGCTTTCCAAAAACAACTGCGCATTAGAGGCGCGAAAATGAGGCTCTGTCTATGACTAGAAAAGGCCCCCAGTGAAAAAGGTGTCCAATACAGTGCCTGCCGTTTTTATTAAAACAATCCCCAAGATTTAACAACTATTAAAAGTAATAATCTGCCAAATATACTTAGTAAAGTAATCGTTTTAGCCCAGAAAAATGTCTACCAGTTTTTTAAGCCCTAATGAAGCCCTTTATTCTTTTACTTAAACTAAGAAAATGGCTTACCGGTTCCCATAGGGAAAATGACAGCTTCCAGCATTACCGAGTCTTGTTAGAAATGTGTCATACCTCAAGCAGCAAAAGTCTGCTCACTGTTTCCCCCAACTGAAGTTAATTCCTCTCAACAGTCCTGTGTGGAAACAGCCATCGATTTTAGTAACGGTTGCTAAAATCATTTTCCTCTTACAAACAGAAATCTTCATCTCTTTCCTGTTTCAGAGTAAATAGTACATACCAGCACTATTTTAAAATAACAAACTCTTGATTGAAGAATAAAAACTACATTTAAACACCAAAAAACTCTAAGCCATCTCCGTGGAGATGTTGCCTGTACAACGGCAAAGAGAATGACTGGGGAAGGCGGAGCCTAGGAGGGATCATGTGACCAGCTTTGCTGGGCTCTTTGCCATTTCCTGTTGGGGAAGAGAATATCGCACAAGTAAGGATGACGCCGTGGACCGGACACACCTATGTTGGAGAAATTTGTTTAGGATTTTTAAGTCCAAGATTGGTCTGAAGGTTCCCTCTTTCTTGGGAACCACAAATAGATTTGAATAGAATCCCTGCCCGTGTTCCGTCCGTGGAACTGGGTGGATCACCCCCATTAGTAAAAGGTCTTGTACACAGCGTAGAAACGCCTCTTTCTTTATTTGGTTTGCCGATAACCTTGAAAGATGAAATCTCCCTCGTGGAGGAGAGGTTTTGAAGTCCAGGAGATATCCCTGAGATATGATCTCCAACGCCCAGGGATCCTGGACATCTCTTGCCCAAGCCTGGGCGAAGAGAGAAAGTCTGCCCCCCACTAGATCCGTTTCCGGATAGGGGGCCCTCTCTTCATGCTGTCTTGGGGGCAGCAGCAGGTTTCTTGGCCTGCTTGCCCTTGTTCCAGGACTGGTTAACTTTCCAGCCCTGCCTGTAACGAGCAACAGCTCCTTCCTGTTTTGGAGCGGAGGAAGTTGATGCTGCTCCAGCCTTGAAGTTACGAAAGGCACGAAAATTAGACTGTTTGGCCTTTGATTTGGCCCTGTCCTGAGGTAGAGCATGGCCCTTACCTCCCGTAATGTCAGCTATAATTTCTTTCAAGCCGGGCCCGAATAAGGTCTGCCCTTTGAAAGGAATATTAAGCAATTTAGATTTAGAAGTCACGTCAGCTGACCAGGATTTAAGCCATAGCGCTCTGCGCGCTTGGATGGCGAATCCGGAGTTCTTAGCCGTAAGTTTGGTTAAATGAACGACGGCATCAGAAACAAATGCGTTAGCTAGCTTAAGTGCTTTAAGCTTGTTCATAATTTCATCCAATGGAGCTGTGCGAATGGCCTCTTCCAGAGACTCAAACCAGAATGCCGCCGCAGCAGTGACAGGCGCAATGCATGCAAGGGGCTGTAAGATAAAACCTTGTTGAACAAACATTTTCTTAAGGTAACCCTCTAATTTCTTATCCATTGGATCTGAAAAGGCACAACTATCCTCCACCGGGATAGTGGTACGCTTAGCTAAAGTAGAAACTGCTCCCTCCACCTTAGGGACCGTCTGCCATAAGTCTCGTGTGGTGGCGTCTATAGGAAACATTTTCCTAAATATGGGAGGAGGGGAAAAGGGCACACCAGGTCTATCCCACTCCTTGTTAATAATCTCTGTAAGCCTTTTAGGTATAGGAAACGCGTCAGTACACACCGGTACCGCATAGTATCTATCCAACCTACATAATTTTTCTGGAATTGCAACCGTGTTACAATCATTCAGAGCCGCTAATACCTCCCCTAGCAATATGCGGAGGTTCTCAAGCTTAAATCTAAAATTAAAAATCTCTGAATCCAGTCTCCCTGGATCAGATCCGTCACCCACAGAATGAAGCTCTCCGTCTTCACGTTCTGCAAACTGTGACGCAGTATCTGACATGGCTCTCACCTCATCCGCGCGCTCTATCCTTAACCCAGAGCTATCGCGCTTGCCTCTTAATTCTGGCAATTTAGATAATACTTCTGTCATAACAGTAGCCATGTCTTGCAAAGTGATATGTAAGGGCCTCCTTGATGTACTTGGCGCCACAAAATCACGCACCTCCTGAGCGGGAGGCGAAGGTACTGACACGTGAGGACAGTTAGTCGGCATAACTTCCCCCTCGTTGTCTGGTGATAATTTCTTTACATGTAAAGATTGACTTTTATTTAAAGTAGCATCAATGCAATTAGTACATAAATTTCTATTGGGCTCCACATTGGCCTTTAAACATAGTGAACAAAGAGATTCATCTGTGTCAGACATGTTTAAATAGACTAGCAAGCTTGGAAATACTTTTCTAAATAAATTTACAAGCAATATAAAAAACGCTACTGTGCCTTTAAGAAGCACAAAAAGATGTCACAGTTGAAATAACAATGAACCAAAATAGGTATAGCAACCAATTTTTCACAGTAAATGTATTAA
>NC_069506.1:256547157-256573173 GCF_027579735.1 Bombina bombina
TAAGGTTTTATGGACTGATGAAATGAGAGTGAGTCTTGATGGGCCAGATGGATGGGTCCGTGGCTGGATTGGTAAAGGGCAGAGAGCTCCAGTCCGACTCAGACGCCAGCAAGGTGGAGGTGGAGTACTGGTTTGGGCTGGTATCATCAAAGATGAGCTTGTGGGGCCTTTTCGGGTTGAGGATGGAGTCAAGCTCAACTCCCAGTCCTACTGCCAGTTTCTGGAAGACACCTTCTTCAAGCAGTGGTACAGGAAGAAGTCTGCATCCTTCAAGAAAAACATGATTTTCATGCAGGACAATGCTCCATCACACGCGTCCAAGTACTCCACAGCGTGGCTGGCAAGAAAGGGTATAAAAACACAGTTTATGCTTACCTGATAAATTTATTTCTCTTGTGGTGTATCCAGTCCACGGATCATCCATTACTTGTGGGATATTCTCATTCCCAACAGGAAGTTGCAAGAGGACACCCACAGCAGAGCTGTAATATAGCTCCTCCCCTAACTGTCATAGCCAGTCATTCGACCGAAAACAAGCCGAGAAAGGAGGAACCATAGGGTGCAGTGGTTACTGTAGTTTAAATTTAAAAATTACCTGCCTTAAAATGACAGGGCGGGCCGTGGACTGGATACACCACAAGAGAAATAAATTTATCAGGTAAGCATAAATTGTGTTTTCTCTTGTAAGGTGTATCCAGTCCACGGATCATCCATTACTTGTGGGATACCAATACCAAAGCTAAAGTACACGGATGAAGGGAGGGACAAGGCAGGAACTTAAATGGAAGGAAACACTGCCCGTAAAACCTCTCTCCCAAATATAGCCTCTGAAGAAGCAAAAGTATCAAATTTGTAAAATTTTGAAAAAATATGAAGCGAAGACCAAGTCTTCGCCTTGCAAATCTGATCAAAAGAAGCCTCATTTTTAAAGGCCCAAGTGGAAGCCACAGCTCTAGTGGAATGAGCTGTAATTCTTTCAGGAGGCTGCTGTCCAGCAGTCTCATAGGCTAAGTGGATTAAGCTTCTTAGTCAAAAAGAAAAAAAGGTTGCCGAAGCCTTTTGACCTCTCCTCTGTCCAGAGTAGACAACAAACAAAGCAGATGTTTGACGAAAATCTTTAGTAGCTTGTAAGTAAAACTTTAAAGCACGGACCACGTCCAGATTGTGTAACACAAGGATGGAACAACAATCTCTTGATTGATATTCTTGTTAGATACCGCCTTATGTAAGAACCCAGGTTTGGTACGCAGGACTACCTTATCCGTCTGAAAAATCAGATAAGGAGAATCACATTGTAAGGCAGATAGCTCAGACTCTACGAGCCGAGGAAATAGCTACCAAAAAAACAGAATTTATGCTTACCTGATAAATTACTTACTCCAACAGTGTGTCCGGTCCACGGCCTCATCCTTACTTGTGGGATATTCTCTTCCCCAACAGGAAATGGCAAAGAGTCCCAGCAAAGCTGGCCATATAGTCCCTCCTAGGCTCCGCCCACCCCAGTCATTCGACCGACTGACAGGAGGAAATATATATAGGAGAAACCATATGGTACAGTGGTGACTGTAGTTAGAGAAAATAATTCATCAGACCTGATTAAAAAACCAGGGCGGGCCGTGGACCGGACACACCGTTGGAGAAAAGTAATTTATCAGGTAAGCATAAATTCTGTTTTCTCCAACATTGGTGTGTCCGGTCCACGGCGTCATCCTTACTTGTGGGAACCAATACCAAAGCTTTAGGACACGGATGAAGGGAGGGAGCAAATCAGGTTACCTAAACGGAAGGCACCACAGCTTGCAAAACCTCTCCCCCAAAAATAGCCTCCGAAGAAGCAAAAGTATCAAATTTGTAAAATTTAGCAAAAGTGTGCAGTGAAGACCAAGTCGCTGCCTTACATATCTAGTCAACAGAAGCCTCGTTCTTGAAGGCCCATGTGGAAGCCACAGCCCTATTGGAGTGAGCTGTGATTCTTTCAGGAGGCTGCCGTCCGGCAGTCTCGTAAGCCAATCGGATAATGCTTTCAAGCCAAAAGGAAAGAGGTAGAAGTCGCTTTTTCACCTCTCCTTTTACCAGAATAAACGACGAACAAGGAAGATGTTTGTCTGAAATCTTTAGTAGCCTCTAAATAGAACTTTAGAGCACGGACAACGTCCAAATTGTGTAATTGAAACTGGATTCGGACACAAAGAAGGTACAACTATCTCCTGGTTAATATTTTTGTTGGAAACAACCTTAGGAAGAAAACCAGGCTTAGTACGCAAAACCACCTTATCTGCATGGAACACCAGATAGGGCAGAGAACACTGCAGAGCAGATAACTCTGAAACTCTTCTAGCAGAAGAAATTGCAACCAAAAACAAAACTTTCCAAGATAGTAACTTAATATCTATGGAATGTAAAGGTTCAAACGGAACCCCTTGAAGAACTGAAAGAACTAGATTTAGACTCCAGGGAGGAGTCAAAGGTCTGTAAACAGGCTTAATCCGAACCAAAGCCCGAACAAATGCTTGAACATCTGGCACAGCTGCCAATCTTTTGTGTAGTAAGGCAGATAAAGCAGAGATCTGTCCCTTTAGAGAACTTGCAGATAATCCTTTCTCCAAACCTTCTTGTAGAAAGGAGAGAATCTTAGGAATTTTTATCTTATTCCATGGAAATCCTTTGGATTCACACCAACAGATATATTTTTTCCATATCTTATGGTAAATTCTTCTAGTTACAGGTTTTCTGGCCTGAACCAGAGTATCTATAACAGAATCTGAAAACCCACGCTTTGATAGAATCAAGCGTTCAATCTCCAAGCCGTCAGTTGGAGGGAGACCAGATTTGGATGTTCGAATGGACCCTGAACAAGAAGGTCCTGTCTCAAAGGTAGCTTCCATGGTGGAGCCGATGACATATTCACCAGGTCTGCATACCAAGTCCTGCGTGGCCACGCAGGAGCTATCAAGATCACCGAGGCCCTCTCCTGATTGATCCTGGCTACTAGCCTGGGAATGAGAGGAAACGGTGGGAATACATAAGCTAGGTTGAAGGTCCAAGGTGCTACTAGTGCATCTACTAGAGTCGCCTTGGGATCCCTGGATCTGGACCCGTAGCAAGGGACCTTGAAGTTCTGACGAGACGCCATCAGATCCATGTCTGGAATGCCCCATAATTGAGTTATTTGGGCAAAGATTTCCGGATGGAGTTCCCACTCCCCCGGATGGAATGTCTGACGACTCAGAAAATCCGCTTCCCAATTTTCCACTCCTGGGATGTGGATCGCAGACAAGTGGCAGGAGTGATCCTCCGCCCATTGAATTATTTTGGTCACTTCTTTCATCGCCAGGGAACTCTTTGTTCCCCCCTGATGATTGATATATGCAACGGTCGTCATGTTGTCTGATTGAAACCTTATGAATTTGGCCTTTGCTAGTTGAGGCCAAGCTCTGAGAGCATTGAATATCGCTCTCAGTTCCAGAATGTTTATCGGGAGAAGAGACTCTTCCCGAGACCATAGTCCCTGAGCTTTCAGGGATTCCCAGACCGCGCCCCAGCCCACCAGACTGGCGTCGGTCGTGACAATGACCCACTCTGGTCTGCGGAAGCTCATTCCCTGGGATAGATGGTCCAGGGTCAGCCACCAACGGAGTGAATCTCTGGTCTTTTGATCTACTTGAATCATTGGAGACAAGTCTGTATAATCCCCATTCCACTGTTTGAGCATGCACAGTTGTAATGGTCTTAGATGAATTCGTGCAAAAGGAACTATGTCCATTGTTGCAACCATCAATCCTACTACTTCCATGCACTGCGCTATGGAAGGACGAGGAACAGAATGAAGCACTTGACAAGAGCTTAGAAGTTTTGATTTTCTGACCTCTGTCAGAAAAATCCTCATTTCTAAGGAATCTATTATTGTTCCCAAGAAGGGAACTCTTGTTGACGGGGACAGAGAACTTTTTTCTTTGTTCACCTTCCATCCGTGAGATCTGAGAAAGGCTAGAACGATCTCCGTGTGAGCCTTTGCTTTTGACAGAGACGACGCTTGTATTAGAATGTCGTCCAAGTAAGGTACTACTGCAATGCCCCTTGGTCTTAGAACCGCTAGAAGGGACCCTAGCACCTTTGTGAAAATCCTTGGAGCAGTGGCCAACCCGAATGGGAGGGCCACAAACTGGTAATGCTTGTCCAGAAAAGCGAACCTTAGGAACTGATGATGTTCCTTGTGGATAGGAATATGTAGGTACGCATCCTTTAGATCCACGGTAGTCATAAATTGACTTTCCTGGATGGTGGGTAGAATCGTTCGAATAGTTTCCATCTTGAACGATGGTACCCTGAGAAATTTGTTTAGGATCTTCAAATCCAAAATTGGTCTGAACGTTCCCTCCTTTTTGGGAACTACGAACAGATTGGAATAAAATCCCATTCCTTGTTCCTTTATTGGAACTGGGTGTATCACTCCCATTTTTAACAGGTCTTCTACACAATGTAAGAATGCCTGTCTCTTTATTTGGTTTGAGGATAAGTGAGACCTGTGGAACCTTCCCCTTGGGGGTAGTTCCTTGAATTCCAGGAGATAACCTTGAGAAACTATTTCTAGCGCCCAAGGATCCTGAACATCTCTTGCCCAAGCCTGAGCAAAGAGAGAGAGTCTGCCCCCCACTAGATCCGGTCCCGGATTGGGGGCTACTCCTTCATGCTGTTTTGTTAGCAGTGGCAGGCTTCTTGGCCTGCTTACCCTTGTTCCAGCCTTGCATTGGTTTCCAGGCTGGTTTGGGTTGTGAGGTATTACCCTCTTGCTTAGAGGATGCAGAATTAGAGGCTGGTCCGTTTCTGCGAAAGGGACGAAAATTAGGCTTATTTTTAGCCTTAAAAGACCTATCCTGTGGAAGGGCGTGGCCCTTTCCCCCAGTGATGTCTGAAATAATCTCTTTCAATTCTGGTCCAAATAAAGTTTTACCCTTGAAAGGGATGTTAAGCAATTTTGTCTTGGATGACACATCCGCTGACCAAGACTTTAGCCAAAGCGCTCTGCGCGCCACGATAGCAAACCCTGAATTTTTCGCCGCTAATCTAGCTAATTGCAAAGCGGCATCTAAAATAAAAGAGTTAGCCAATTTAAGTGCGTTAACTCTGTCCATAACCTCCTCATATGGAGTTTTTCTACTGAGCGACTTTTCTAGTTCCTCGAACCAGAACCACGCTGCCGTAGTGACAGGAACAATGCATGAAATTGGTTGTAGAAGGTAGCCTTGCTGTACAAAAATCTTTTTAAGCAAACCTTCTAATTTTTTATCCATAGGATCTTTGAAAGCACAACTATCTTCGATAGGAATAGTAGTGCGTTTGTTTAGAGTAGAAACTGCCCCCTCGACCTTGGGGACTGACTGCCATAAGTCCTTTCTGGGGTCGACCATAGGAAATAATTTCTTAAATATAGGGGGGGGAACAAAAGGTATGCCGGGCTTTTCCCACTCCTTATTTACTATGTCCGCCACCCGCTTGGGTATAGGAAAAGCGTCGGGGGGCACCGGAACCTCTAGGAACTTGTCCATCTTGCATAATTTCTCTGGAATGACCAAGTTGTCACAATCATCCAGAGTAGATAACACCTCCTTAAGCAGTGCGCGGAGATGTTCTAATTTAAATTTAAATGTCACAACATCAGGTTCAGCTTGATGAGAAATTTTTCCTGAATCTGAGATTTCTCCATCAGACAAAACCTCCCTCATGGCCCCTTCAGATTGGTGTGAGGGTATGACAGAACAATTATCATCAGCGCCCTCTTGCTCTTCAGTGTTTAAAACAGAGCAATCGCACTCTCTCTGATAAGTAGGCATTTTGGATAAAAGATTTGCTATGGAGTTATCCATTACAGCCGTTAATTGTTGCATGGTAATAAGTATTGGCGCACTAGATGTACTAGGGGCCTCCTGCGTGGGCAAAACTGGTGTAGACACAGTAGGAGATGATGTAGTATCATGTTTACTCCCCTCATCTGAGGAATCATCTTGGGCAATATCATTATCTGTGGCAGTACTGTCCTTACTTTGTTTGGACGCTATGGCACAATTATCACATAAATTTAAATGGGGAGACACATTGGCTTTCATACATATAGAACATAGCTTATCTGAAGGTACAGACATGTTAAACAGGCTTAAACTTGTCAACAAAGCACAAAAAAAGTTTTAAAATAAAACAGTTACTGTCTCTTTAAATTTCAAACAGAAAACACTTTATTACTGAATATGTGAAAAAGTATGAAGGAATTGTTCAAAAATTACCAAAATTTCACCACAGTGTCTTAAAGCATTAAAAGTATTGCACACCAGAGCTTTAACCCTTAAAATAACGGAACTGGAGCCGTTTTAAAATTTAACCCCTATACAGTCCCAGCTATAGTCTTTGCTGAGACCCAACCAAACCCAGAGGGGAATACGATACCAAATTACGCCTTCTAGAAGCTTTTTTAGTGATTCTTAGATCCTCACACATGCATTTGCATGCCCTGCTCTCCAAAAACAACTGCGCAGTAATGGCGCGAAAATGAGGCTCAGTCTATAACTAGAAAGGCCCCCTGACTGAAAAAGGTGTCTAACAGTGCCTGCCGTTTTATAAACGTTCCCCAAGATTATAAATGCCAATTGTTAGCCTAAATCTGAATAATATGCCCAAATAAAGCAATCGATTTAGCCCATAAAAATGTCTACCAGATTTTTAGCCCATATTAAGCCCTTTATTCTGTTTGTTTGACTAAGAAAATGGCTTACCGGTCCCCATGAGGGGAAATGACAGCCTTCCAGCATTACACAGTCTTGTTAGAAATATGGCTAGTCATACCTTAAGCAGAAAAGTCTGCTAACTGTTTCCCCCAACTGAAGTTACTTCATCTCAACAGTCCTATGTGGAAACAGCAATCGATTTTAGTTACTGTCTGCTAAAATCATCTTCCTCTCACAAACAGAAATCTTCATCTTTTCTGTTTCAGAGTAAATAGTACATACCAGCACTATTTTAAAATAACAAACACTTGATAGAAGAATAAAAACTACATTTAAACACCAAAAAACTCTTAACCATCTCCGTGGAGATGTTGCCTGTGCAACGGCAAAGAGAATGACTGGGGTGGGCGGAGCCTAGGAGGGACTATATGGCCAGCTTTGCTGGGACTCTTTGCCATTTCCTGTTGGGGAAGAGAATATCCCACAAGTAAGGATGACGCCGTGGACCGGACACACCAATGTTGGAGAAAATAACTTTCCAAGATAAAAGCTTGATCTATGGAATGAAGAGGTTCAAACGGAACTCCTTGAAGAACCTTAAGAACCAAGTTTAAGCAACAGGTTTAAACACAGGCTTGATTCTAACTAAAGCCTGACAAAATGCCTGAACGTCTGGAACATCTGTCAGACGCTTAATTAGCTGACAATCCTTCTTGGAGAAAAGATAATATCCTAGAAATCCTGACCTTACTCCATGAGTAACCCTTGGATTCACACCAATAAAGATATCTACGCCATACCTTATGGTAAATTTACCTGGTGACAGGCTTTCGTGCCTGTCTTAAGGTATCAACTGACTCGGAGAAGCCACGCTTTGATAAAATCAAGCGTTCAATCTCCAGGCAGTCAGCCTCAGAGAAATTAGATTTGGATGGTTGAAAGGACCCTGAAGTAGAAGGTCCTGTTTCAGAGGCAGAGACCATGGTGGAAAGGATGACATGTCCACTAGATCTGCATACCAGGTCCTGCGTGGCCACGCAGGTGCTATCAGAATCACCGATGCTCTCTCCTGCTTGATCTTGGCAATCAGTCGAGGGAGCAGAGGAAACGGTGGAAACACATAAGCCAGGTTGAAAGACCAGGGCGCTGCTAGAGCATTTATCAGTGTCGCCTTGGGATCCATGGACCTGGATCCGTAACACGGAAGCTTGGCGTTCTGGCGAGACGCCATGAGATCCAGTTCTGGTTTGCCCCAACGATGAATCAGTTGTGCAAATACCTCCGGATGGAGTTCCCACTCTCCCGGATGAAAAGTCTGACGACTTAGAAAATCCGCCTCCCAGTGCTCTACACCTGGGATATGGATAGCTGATAGGTGGCAAGAGTGAATCTCTGCCAAGCGAATTATTTTTGAAACTTCTAACATCTCTAGGGAACTTCTCGTTCCCCCTTGATGGCTGATGTAAGCTACAGTCGTGATGTTGTCCGACTGAAATCTGATGTACCTCAGAGTTGCTAACTGAGGCCAAGCCTGAAGAGCATTGAATATCGCTCTTAGTTCCAGAATATTTAATGGAAGGAGAGACTCCTCCTGAGTCCACGATCCCTGAGCCTTCAGGGAATTCCAGACTGCACCCCAACCTAGAAGGCTGGCATCTGTCGTAACAATTGTCCAATCTGGCCTGCGAAAGGTCATACCTTTGGACAGATGGACCCGAGATAGCCACCAGAGAAGAGAATCCCTGGTCTCTTGGTCCAGATTCAGTTGAGGGGACAAATCTGTGTAATCCCCGTTCCACTGACTGAGCATGCATAGTTGCAGCAGTCTGAGATGTAAGCGTGCAAACGGCACTATGTTCATTGCCGCTACAATTAAGCCGATTACTTCCATACACTGAACCACCGAAGGGCGCGGAATGGAATGAAGAACCCGGCAGGAATTTAGAAGCTTTGATAACCTGGACTCCGTCAGGTGAATTTTCATTTCTACAGAATCTATCAGAGTCCCTAGAAAGGAAACTCTTGTGAGTGGGGATAGAGAACTCTTTTCCTCGTTCACTTTCCACCCATGCGACCACAGAAATGCCAGTACTACGTCCATATGAGACTTGGCAATTTGGAAGTTTGACGCCTGTATCAGGATGTCGTCTAAATAAGGGGCTACTGCTATGCCCCGCGGCCTTAGGACCGCCATAAGCGACCCTAGAACCTTTGTAAAGATTCTTGGGGCTGTAGCTAATCCCAAGGGAAGAGCTACAACTGGTAATGCCCGTCTCGAAAGGCAAACCTGAGAAACCGATGATGATCTTTGTGTATCGGAATGTGAAGATAAGCATCCTTTAGATCCACTGTAGTCATATATTGACCCTCCTGGATCAGTGGTAGGATGGTACGAATAGTTTCCATCTTGAATGATGGAACTCTTGAGGAATTTGTTTAAGATCTTTAGATCCAAAATTGGTCTGAAGGTTCCCTCTTTTTTGGGAACCACAGATTTGAGTAAAAACCCTGTCCCTGTTCCTCCTTTGGAACTGGATGGATCACTCCCATAACTAGGAGGTCTCGTACACAGTGTAAGAATGCCTCTCTCTTTATCTGGTTTGCAGATAATTGTGAAAGGTGAAATCTCCCTTTTGGGGGGGAAGCTTTGAAGTCCAGAAGATATCCCTGGGATATAATTTCCAACGCCCAGGGATCCTGAACATCTCTTGCCCACGCCTGGGCAAAAAGTGAAAGTCTGCCCCCTACTAGATCCGTTCCCGGATAGGGGGCCGTTCCTTCATGCTGTCTTAGAGGCAGCAGCAGGCTTTTTTACCTGCTTACCTATTTTCCAGGTCAGGTTTGGTCACCAGACCGTCTTGGATTGAGCAAAAGTTCCCTCTTGTTTAGCATTAGAGGAAGTTGATGCCGCACCTGCCTTGAAGTTTTGAAAGGCATGAAAATTAGACTGTTTGGCCCTAGATTTGGACCTGTCCTGAGGAAGGGCATGACCTTTTCCTCCAGTGATATCAGCAATAATCTCCTTCAACCAGGCCCGAATAGGGTCTGCCCCTTGAAAGGAATGATAAGTAGCTTAGATTTTGAAGTCACGTCAGCTGACCATGATCTAAGCCATAGCGCTCTGCGCGCCTGTATAACAAAACCAGAATTCTTAGCCGTTAGTTTAGTCAAATGAACAATGGCATCAGAATAAAAGAATTGGCTAGCTTAAGTGCTCTAAGTTTGCCAAGTATGTCATCCAATGGAGTCGCTACCTGTAAAGCCTCTTCCAGAGACTCAAACCAGTACGCCGCAGCAGCAGTGACAGGGGCAATGCATGCAAGGGGCTGTAGGATAAAACCTTGTTGAATAAATATTTTCTTAAGGTAACCTCTAATTTTTTATCCATTGGATCTAAAAAAAAAAAAAAAAAAGCACAACTGTCCTCGACAGGGATAGTAGTAATCTTTACTAGAGTAGAAACTGCTCCCTCCACCTTAGGGACTGACTGCCATAAGTCCCGTGTGGTGGCGTCTATTAGAAACATTTTTCTAAAAATAGGAGGGGAAGAGAATGGCACACCTGGTCTATCCCATTCCTTATTAATAATTTCTGTAAACCTTTTAGCTATTTGGAAAAACATCAGTACACACCGGCACTGCAAAGTATTTATCCAGTCTACACAATTTCTCTGGCACTGCAATGGTATCACAGTCATTCAGAGCAGCTAAAACCTCCCTAAGCAACACGCGGAGGTGTTCAAGCTTAAATTTAAATGTAGAAATATTAGAATCAGGTATCTTTCCTGAGTCATTAACATCACCCACTGACTGAAGCTCTCTTTCCTCAGCTTCTGCATATTGTGAGGCAGTATCAGACATGGTTCTTAAAGCGTCAGTATGCTCTGCATTTTGTCTCACCCCAGAGCTATCTCGCTTACCTCTAAGTACAGGTAGTCTGGCTAATACCGCTGACAGTGTATTATCCATGACTGCCGCCATGTCTTGTAAAGTAAACGCTATGGGCGCCCTAGATGTACTTGGCGCCATTTGAGCGTGAGTCCCTTAAGCGGGGGTCAAAGGGTCTGACATGTGGGGAAAGTTAGTCGGCATAACTTCCCCCTCGTCAGATTCCTCTGGTGATACATTTTTTAAAGACAGAAAATGATCTTTATTGCATAAAATGAAATCAGTACATTTGGTACACATTCTAAGAGGGGGTTCCACCATGGCTTTTAAACATAATAAACAAGGAGTTTCTTCTATGTCAGACATGTTTATACAGAATAGCAAGCTTGGAAAACACTTTAAATCAAGTTAACAAGCAAATATAAAAAATGGTACTGTGCCTTTAAGAGAAACAAATTTTGTCAGAATTTGAAAAACAGTGAAAAAATGCAGTAAATCAAACGAAATTTTTACAGTGTGTATAATAGGCTAACAGAGCATTGCACCCACTTGCAAATGGATGATTAACCCCTTAGTTCAAAAAACGGATCAAAAAAACGAAATAGACATTTTTTAACAGTCACAACCAACTGCCACAGCAAGCTGCTGTGGCCCTACCTTCCCCCAATAAATGACTTTGGAAAGCCTTTGGGCCCTTTAGAGATGTCCTATAGCATTCAGAGGGCCTTTGAGGGAAGCTGGATGTCACAGTTTGTAATTTTAACTGCACCAACTGTAACTTTTATACTACAACAGTGGAAATTGTTTCTAGTCAAAATTTAAGCCAGCCATGTGGAAAAAACTAGGCCCCAATAAAGTTTTATCACCAAAGCATATATAAAAACGATTAAACATGCCAGCAAACGTTTTATATTGCAATATCATAAGGGTATTACCCCTGGGAGTAAGCATGATACCAGTCGTTATTAAATCACTGTATTCAGGCTTAACTTACATTAATCCGGTATCAGCAGCATTTTCTAGTGTTTTCCATCTCTAGAAAAAATTATAACTGCACATACCTGATAGCAGAATAAACTGCACGCCATTCTCTCGCTGAAGTTTTACCTCAACTGTGTAATCCCCTCAGACATATGTGAGAATAGCAATGGATCTTAGTTACAACCTGCTAAGATCATAGAAACCTCAGGCAGATTCTTCTTCTATTTACTGCCTGAGATAAAATAGCACAACTCCGGTACTATTTAAAAATAACAAACTTTTGATTGAAGAAAATAAACTAACTATATTTAACCACTCTCTCCTACAACGACCTAGCTTGTTGAGAGTTGCAAGAGAATGACTGGCTATGACAGTTAGGGGAGGAGCTATATTACAGCTCTGCTGTGGGTGTCCTCTTGCAACTTCCTGTTGGGAATGAGAATATCCCACAAGTAATGGATGATCCGTGGACTGGATACACCTTACAAGAGAAAGAAGAAAATCTAATGACATGGCCTCCTTGTTCACCTGATCTGAACCCCATTGAGAACCTGTGGTCCATCATCAAATGTGAGATTTACAAGGAGGGAAAACAGTACACCTCTCTGAACAGTGTCTGGGAGGCTGTGGTTGCTGCTGCACACAATGTTGGTGAACAGATCAAAACACTGACAGAATCCATGGATGGCAGGCTTTTGAGTGTCCTTGCAAAGAAAGGTGGCTATATTGGTCACTGATTTGTTTTTGTTTTGTTTTTGAATGTCAGAAATGTATATTTGTGAATGTTGAGATGTTATATTGGTTTCACTGGTAAAAATAAATAATTGAAATGGGTATATATTTGTTTTTTGTTAAGTTGCCTAATAATTATGCACAGTAATAGTCACCTGCACACACAGATATCCCCCTAAAATAGCTATAACTAAAAACAAACTAAAAACTACTTCCAAAACTATTCAGCTTTGATATTAATGAGTTTTTTGGGTTCATTGAGAACATGGTTGTTCAATAATAAAATTAATCCTCAAAAATACAACTTGCCTAATAATTCTGCACTCCCTGTATATATATAAAAATATACCCACATTGGGCAGAACAAACTTACGGCTAGATTACGAGTCTTACGTTAGGCTTAAAAAGCAGTGTTGGCCAGTCCCAACGCTGCTTTTTAACGCCCGCTGGTATTACGAGTCCTGAATTTACAGGTGTACCGCTCACTTTTTTAGCCAGACTAGGAAATACCGCAAATCCACTTACATCAATTGCGTATCCTATATTTTCAATGGGACTTGCATAGCGCCGGTATTACAAGTCTGACCAAAAGTGAGTGGTACACCCTCTCCTGTCAACACTGGAACCGCATTTTAAAGTCAGTAGTTAAGAGTTTTACACGACAACGCCGTAGCATAAAACTCTTAACTAAAGTGCTAAAAAGTACACTAACACCCATAAACTACCTATTAACCCCTAAACACACACACATATATATATATATATATATATATATATATATATATATATATATATATATATATATATATATATATATATATATATATATATATATATATATATATATATATATATATATTAGGGTTGCCCCTGAAGTACTGAGCAGTTAATAAACAGATTTCCAGCTCTGGCTAAAATGGGCCAAAAATATCTTTCTGCCCCATGCAGTAGTGTGGAAAGTGAAAGACTGTTCAACTTAGAGTCGAACCTCCATACAAATGTCAGATTGATGTTATACAACAGCCCTACAACCCAATTGCATCACACGTTTAAATTTAATATTTTATTGTAATATTTTTTTTATTTATAAACATGTTCAGTGAACTTTGTGACAAATAAAACTGTTTTATTATTTCATAATGTCTTTTGAATTACAGTCCTTTATAATTATAAAGAAGGAATCAAATAATTAGTCTGTATTGTGCTTGGTATACTGTCACATGACATTAAAAAAAAAAAGTATCAGTAATTGGTATCAGCTAGTATTTGAAAACAAGTATCGGTACTTGTACTCAGTCATAAAAAAATGGTATTGGTGCTATATATAAAAATACATATATATATATATATATATATATATATATATATATATATATATATATATATACACATACATATATATCTCTATATAGTGTGTGTGTGTGTGTGTGTGTGTGTGTGTGTGTATGTGTATATATATATATATATATATATATATATATATATTTTTATAGTGTGTGTGTATCTATCTATATATGTATATATATATATATGTGTATCTATATCTCTATCTATATAGGATGTGCACTCTCACCCGTCAAACAGCTGCCAGGGTGCTAGTAAACTTCAATAGATACGAACAAAAAAAAAAACTTGCACTCTGGTCATTTCAAAAGTAATCCTTTACTGTGAACAGTGACATTTCGGGGACAAAGTATGAGGACGTCTGAGGAAGGGTATACATGTAATAAAAATAAAACCACTACCTTATAAAACTATTTACCTAAAAGCCCTCTGTCACATATCTACATAAAAATCAGAATGTTAGCCCTGCCGCCTATCAGTAGCATACCCCTACCATTCTCAGAGTCCTTTCGCTGAAATCCATCTCTCTCCCGTACTGTCCCCAAAAAAAAAAAGTGTCAATTCTTAGTGCAGCACTGTAAGTGCCATTAAAGGGACATTATACACTCATTTTTTTCTTTGCATAAATGTTTTGTAGATGATCTATTTATATAGCCCATAAAGTTGTTGTTTTTTTTTTAAATAAATGTATAGTTTTGCTTATTTTTAAATAACATTGCTCTGATTTTCAGACTCCTAACCAAGCCCCAAAGTTTTATGTGAATACCGTCAGCTACCTTCTCCAGCTTGCTCCTGTTTGTGTAAAGGGTCTTTTCATATGTAAAAGAAGGGGGAGGGGGGAGTGTCTTATTTGCCACTTGCAGTGGGCTTTCCAGCTACCTTTTCAACAGAGCCAAACTGACAGCTTCTAAGTAAGTTTTTTAACAGTTTTATACTGGATTTTTATATCAGTATCTGTGCATCTTATTCTTTATAGTAGTGTCTATTACATGCAGTTATATGAAAATGAGTGTATACTGTCCCTTTAATGATTACTACCACATATCACACTAGTATTATAGATTACAGACCCCTGCATAAATAATGTAACTATAATAAGGATCACATAAAAAAAAGTTTCGAACTGAATGATGATGCATCAATATGGTTTAGAATGAAACACACTGACTTCAGTGTTTAACCTAACCAGTGTGATCATTTTGATCAAGTACAAGCTTCAAAACTCACCTTTTGAAAGAGAAAGGTTCCTAAATATTGTAAGAGTATGTAAAAATACAACATCCTGTCCTGCACTTCATAAGCTATGTCTCACTTGTCATGAGCCAGAGTTTTATCAGAGAAACAGTAGAATTAGAAGAGTCAAGACGTGAAATAAAGTTTACATTTTAATTTTTGATCTCACAAGTGCTGCTGCAAGTGGTGGTTTTTTCTGCTTAGTGGAAAACCTTATTTCACAAATTAAAAAAATATTACATCAATGGGTTAGTGCCGCTGCAAGTGTTCTGGATGGTGCTTGCGACTTGTTCCACCACATCAGCATTGCACCGCGTAACAGAGGTTTGTTCAGTGTACCTTTACCTTGGGGATCAAATGGTGAGCGGTACAGGCACCTCATAGTTGCAATGTGTGTAAGATTACCAACAAGCCAGCTAGTTCTTCTCAAAAGGAACCCACTGCTTAACTATGCTTTTTTGTGTTCTCAAAACTGATTATGTTGGTTTCCTATAAACTATAGCTCACTCACAAAAAATACCCAAGGACAAATTAAAAAGTCAAAAAGCTAGATGGTAGTGAAAGCATAATTTCAAGTAAAAACAAACTTGGTAGAGATATACACCCAGTGTTCTCCCTAGTACCTATTTAATGGGCACACCGCCCAGCTAAAATGTAATCAATATTTAGTTCTCTTGGTATCCTTTTTTGAAAAGCATGCCTAGGTAGGCTCAGAACCTGGGAGGTTGCTGCTAATTGGTGACTGCACATACAGTGCCCTCCACTAATATTGGCACCCTTGGTAAATATGAGCAAAGGCAGCTGTGAAAAAACAGAATTTATGCTTACCTGATAAATTACTTTCTCCAACGGTGTGTCCGGTCCATGGCGTCATCCTTACTTGTGGGATATCTCTTCCCCAACAGGAAATGACAAAGAGTCCCAGCAAAGCTGGCCATATAGTCCCTCCTAGGCTCCGCCCACCCCAGTCATCCGACCGACGGACAGGAGGAAATATATATAGGAGAAACCATATGGTACCGTGGTGACTGTAGTTAGAGAAAATAATTCATCAGACCTGATTAAAAAAACCAGGGCGGGCCGTGGACCGGACACACCGTTGGAGAAAGTAATTTATCAGGTAAGCATAAATTCTGTTTTCTCCAACATTGGTGTGTCCGGTCCACGGCGTCATCCTTACTTGTGGGAACCAATACCAAAGCTTTAGGACACGGATGAAGGGAGGGAGCAAATCAGGTTACCTAAACGGAAGGCACCACAGCTTGCAAAACCTCTCCCCCAAAAATAGCCTCCGAAGAAGCAAAAGTATCAAATTTGTAAAATTTGGCAAAAGTGTGCAGTGAAGACCAAGTCGCTGCCTTACATATCTGGTCAACAGAAGCATCGTTCTTGAAGGCCCATGTGGAAGCCACAACCCTAGTGGAGTGAGCTGTGATTCTTTCAGGAGGCTGCCGTCCGGCAGTCTCATAAGCCAATCGGATGATGCTTTTAAGCCAAAAGGAAAGAGGTAGAAGTCGCTTTTTGACCTCTCCTTTTACCAGAATAAACAACAAACAAGGAAGAGGTTGTCTGAAATCTTTTGTAGCCTCTAAATAGAATTTTAGAGCACGGACTACGTCCAAATTGTGTAACAAACGTTCCTTCTTTGAAACTGGATTCGGACATAAAGAAGGTACAACTATCTCCTGGTTAATATTTTTGTTAGAAACAACCTTAGGAAGAAAACCAGGCTTAGTACGCAAAACCACCTTATCTGCATGGAACACCAGATAGGGCGGAGAACACTGCAGAGCAGATAACTCTGAAACTCTTCTAGCAGAAGAAATTGCAACCAAAAAAAAAAAACTTTCCAAGATAGTAACGTAATATCTATGGAATGTAAAGGTTCAAACGGAACCCCTTGAAGAACTGAAAGAACTAGATTTAGACTCCAGGGAGGAGTCAAAGGTCTGTAAACAGGCTTGATCCTAACCAGAGCCTGAACAAATGCTTGAACATCTGGCACAGCTGCCAGTCTTTTGTGTAGTAAGACAGATAAAGCAGAGATCTGTCCCTTTAGAGAACTTGCAGATAATCCTTTCTCCAAACCTTCTTGTAGAAAGGAGAGAATCTTAGGAATTTTTATCTTATTCCATGGGAATCCTTTGGATTCACACCAACAGATATATCTTTTCCATATTTTATGGTAAATCTTTCTAGTTACCGGTTTTCTGGCCTGAACCAGAGTATCTATCACAGAATCTGAAAACCCACGCTTCGATAGAATCAAGCGTTCAATCTCCAAGCCGTCAGCTGGAGGGAGACCAGATTTGGATGATCGAATGGACCCTGAACAAGAAGGTCCTGTCTCAAAGGTAGCTTCCATGGTGGAACCGATGACATATTCACCAGGTCTGCATACCAAGTCCTGCGTGGCCACGCAGGAGCTATCAAGATCACCGAGGCCCTCTCCTGATTGATCCTGGCTACCAGCCTGGGAATGAGAGGAAACGGTGGAAATACATAAGCTAGGTTGAAGGTCCAAGGTGCTACTAGTGCATCTACTAGAGTCGCCTTGGGATCCCTGGATCTGGACCCGTAGCAAGGAACCTTGAAGTTCTGACGAGACGCCATCAGATCCATGTCTGGAATGCCCCATAATTGGGTTATTTGGGCAAAGATCTCCGGGTGGAGTTCCCACTCCCCCGGATGGAATGTCTGACGACTCAAAATCCGCCTCCCAGTTTTCCACACCTGGGATGTGGATCGCAGACAGGTGACAGGAGTGATCCTCCGCCCATTGAATTATTTTGGTCACTTCTTTCATCGCCAGGGAACTCCTTGTTCCCCCCTGATGATTGATATACGCAACGGTCGTCATGTTGTCTGATTGGAACCTTATGAATCTGGCCTTTGCTAGTTGAGGCCAAGCCCTGAGAGCATTGAATATCGCTCTCAGTTCCAGAATGTTTATCGGGAGAAGAGACTCTTCCCGAGACCATAGACCCTGAGCTTTCAGGGATTCCCAGACCGCGCCCCAGCCCACTAGACTGGCGTCGGTCGTGACAATGACCCACTCTGGTCTGCGGAAGCTCATTCCCTGGGACAGATGGTCCAGGGTCAGCCACCAACGGAGTGAATCTCTGGTCTTCTGATCTACTTGAATCATTGGAGACAAGTCTGTATAATCCCCATTCCACTGTTTGAGCATGCACAGTTGTAATGGTCTTAGATGAATTCGTGCAAAAGGAACTATGTCCATTGCTGCAACCATCAACCCTACTACTTCCATGCACTGCGCTATGGAAGGACGAGGAACAGAATGAAGAGCTTGACAAGAGCTTAGAAGTTTTGATTTTCTGACCTCTGTCAGAAAAATCCTCATTTCTACGGAATCTATTATTGTTCCCAAGAAGGGAACTCTTGTTGACGGAGACAGAGAACTTTTTTCTATGTTCACCTTCCATCCGTGTGATCTGAGAAAGGCCAAAACGATGTCTGTATGAGCCTTTGCTTTTGACAGGGACGACGCTTGTATTAGAATGTAGTCCAAGTAAGGTACTACTGCAATGCCCCTCGGTCTTAGAACCGCTAGAAGGGACCCTAGCACCTTTGTGAAAATCCTTGGAGCAGTGGCTAACCCGAATGGGAGGGCCACAAACTGGTAATGCTTGTCCAGAAAAGCGAACCTTAGGAACTGATGATGTTCTTTGTGGATAGGAATATGAAGGTACGCATCCTTTAGATCCACGGTAGTCATAAATTGACTTTCCTGGATAGTGGGTAGAATCGTTCGAATGGTTTCCATCTTGAACGATGGTACCCTGAGAAATTTGTTTAGGATCTTCAAATCCAAAATTGGTCTGAAAGTTCCCTCTTTTTTGGGAACTACGAACAGATTGGAATAAAATCACATTCCTTGTTCCTTTATTGGAACTGGGTGTATCACTCCCATCTTTAACAGGTCTTCTACACAATGTAAGAATGCCTGTCTCTTTATTTGGTTTGAGGATAAGTGAGACCTGTGGAACCTTCCCCTTGGGGGTAGTTCCTTGAATTCCAGGAGATAACCTTGAGAAACTATTTCTAGCGCCCAGGGATCCTGAACATCTCTTGCCCAAGCCTGAGCAAAAAGAGAGAGTCTGCCCCCCACTAGATCCGGTCCCGGATCGGGGGCTACTCCTTCATGCTGTTTTGTTAGCAGCGGCAGGCTTCTTGGCCTGCTTATCCTTGTTCCAGCCTTGCATCGGTTTCCAGGCTGGTTTGGGTTGTGAGGCATTACCCTCTTGCTTAGAGGATGCAGAATTAGAGGCCGGTCCGTTCCTGAAATTGCGAAAGGGACGAAAATTAGACTTATTTATAGCCTTGAAAGACCTATCTTGTGGAAGGGCGTGGCCCTTTCCCCCAGTGATGTCTGAAATAATCTCTTTCAATTCTGGTCCAAATAGAGTTTTACCTTTGAAAGGGATGTTAAGCAATTTTGTCTTGGATGACACATCCGCTGACCAAGACTTTAGCCAAAGCGCTCTGCGCGCCACGATAGCAAACCCTGAATTTTTCGCCGCTAATCTAGCTAATTGCAAAGTGGCATCTAAAATAAAAGAGTCAGCCAATTTAAGTGCGTGAACTCTGTCCATAACCTCCTCATATGGAGTCTTTCTACTGAGCGACTTTTCTAGTTCCTCGAACCAGAACCACGCTGCTGTAGTGACATGAACAATGCACAAAATGGGTTGTAGAAGGTAACCTTGCTGTACAAAAATCTTTTTAAGCAAACCTTCCATTTTTTTATCCATAGGATCTTTGAAAGCACAACTATCTTCAATAGGAATAGTAGTGCGTTTGTTTAGAGTAGAAACTGCCCCCTCGACCTTAAGGACTGTCTGCCATAAGTCCTTTCTGGGGTCGACCATAGGAAATAATTTCTTAAATATAGGGGGGGGAACAAAAGGTATGCCGGGCTTTTCCCACTCCTTATTTAATATGTCCGCCACCCGCTTGGGTATAGGAAAAGCGTCGGGGTGCACCGGAACCTCTAGGAACTTGTCCATCTTACATAATTTCTCTGGAATGACCAAGTTGTCACAATCATCCAGAGTAGATAACACCTCCTTAAGCAGTGCACGGAGATGTTCTAATTTAAATGTCACATCATCAGGTTCAGCTTGTTGAGAAATTTTTCCTGAATCTGAAATTTCTCCATCTGACAAAACCTCCCTCATGGCCCCTTCAGATTGGTGTGAGGGTATGACAGAACAATTATCATCAGCGCCCTCCTGCTCTTCAGTGTTTAAAACAGAGCAATTGCGCTCTCTATGATAAGTAGGCCTTTTGGATAAAATATTTGCTATGGAGTTATCCATTACAGCCGTTAATTGTTGCATGGTAATAAGTATTGGCGCACTAGATGTACTAGGGGCCTCCTGCGTGGGCAAAACTGGTGTAGACACAGTAGGAGATGATGTAGTATCATGTTTACTCCCCTCATCTGAGGAATCATCTTGGGCAATTTCCTTATCTGTGGCAGTACTGTCCTTACTTTGTTTGGACGCTATGGCACAATTATCACATAAATTTAAATGGGGAGACACATTGGCTTTCATACATATAGAACATAGCTTATCTGAAGGTACAGACATGTTAAACAGGCTTAAACTTGTCAACAAAGCACAAAAAATGTTTTAAAACAAAACCGTTACTGTCTCTTTAAATTTTAAACAGAAAACACTTTATTACTGAATATGTGAAAAAGTATGAAGGAATTGTTCAAAAATAACCAAAATTTCACCACAGTGTCTTAAAGCCTTAATAGTATTGCACTATACAGTCCCAGCTATAGCCTTTGCTGAGACCTAACCAAGCCCAGAGGGGAATACGATACCAAATGACGCCTTCTAGAAGCTTTTTCAGTGATTTTTAGATCCTCACACATGCATCTGCATGCCCTGCTCTCAAAAAACAACTGCGCAGTAATGGTGCGAAAATGAGGCTCAGTCTACAACTAGGAAGGTCCCCTGACTGGAAAAGGTGTCTAACACAGTGCCTGCCGTTTAATAAACGTTCCCCAAGTTTATAAATGCAAATTGTCAGCATAAATATGAATAAAATGCCCAAATAAAGCAATCGATTTAGCCCATAAAAATGTCTACCAGTTTTTTTAGCCCATAATAAGCCCTTTATTCTGTTTGTTTGACTAAGAAAATGGCTTACCGGTCCCCATGAGGGGAAATGACAGCCTTCCAGCATTACATGGTCTTGTTAGAAATATGGCTAGTCATACCTTAAGCAGAAAAGTCTGCTAACTGCTTCCCCCAACTGAAGTTACTTCAACTCAACAGTCCTATGTGGAAACACCAAACGATTTTAGTTACTGTCTGCTAAAATCATCTTCCTCTCACAAACAGAAATCTTCATCCTTTTCTGTTTCAGAGTAAATAGTACATACCAGCACTATTTTAAAATAACAAACACTTGATAGAAGACTTAAAAAACTACATTTAAACACCAAAAACTCTTAACCATCTCCGTGGAGATGTTGCCTGTGCAACGGCAAAGAGAATGACTGGGGTGGACGGAGCCTAGGAGGGACTATATGGCCAGCTTTGCTGGGACTCTTTGCCATTTCCTGTGGGGGAAGAGATATCCCACAAGTAAGGATGACGCCGTGGACCGGACACACCAATGTTGGAGAAATTGTCTATTGTTTAACCTTAAATTAAAAAAAAATACACAAAAATACTCTGCTTTCATGGAAATCAAACAATTACAAATAAAACACAGGTTTATCAAAAAAAAAAAAAAGTTGTTAAATGTGTGTGGCAATTATTGGCACCATTTTAGTCAATACTTTGTGCTACCTCCCTTTACCAAGATAGCAGTTCCGAGTCTTCTCCTATAATGCCTGAGGTTGTTTGAGAATGCATGGCAAGGGATCCGAGATCATACCTCGATACAGCATTTATTCAGATCCTTCAAACTTTCAGGTCAATGCTGATGGACTCTCCTCTTCAGTTCACCCCACGGGTTTTCTATGGGGTTCAAATCAGGGGACTGGGAAGGCCATGGCAGGACCTTGATTTCATGGTCAGTAAAACATTTTATAGTGTTGATTTTGATGTGTGTTTTGGATTATTGTCCTGCTGGAAGATCGGACCACTGCCCATTTTAAGCTTTCTGGCAGAGGCAGTCAGGCGTTCATTTAATATCTGTTGATATTTGATAGAGTCCATGATGCCAAGTATCCTAACAAAATGTGCAGGTACTCAGGCTTTTTTCATGAAACCCTTCCAAACAACTTATGGTGATGTAGGCGACGTTGGATTGTAGATATGGAGACTTTCTGACCCCAAGAAGCAACTTCAGCAATTCTCCAGCTGTGATCCTTGGAGATATCTTGGCCACTTGAACCATCCCTTTCACAATGCATTGAGACAATATAGACACACATCCTATTCCAGGTTGATTCATAACATTTCCAGTTGATTGGAACCTCTAAATGATTGTCCTGATTTTACTATTTTCTTACAGCCACTTCCCATTTTGTGAAGCTCAACAACTTTTTCCCCACACCACAGCTATATTCCTTGGTCTCACCAAAAGTAAAAAATATAAATGAGAATATACTTTAAATATATATTTTTCTCATATGAATTCATAGGGGTGCCAATAATTGTGTCAGATTTAATACAGATTTTTTTTTCTGGATAAACCTGTGTTGTGTTTGAAATTTTTTGATATCCATGAGAGCAGAGTATTTTTTGAACAAGACACAATTTTTCACAGAATACTTTGCTCATATTTACCATGGGTGCCAATATTAGTGGAGGGTACTGTATATGCTTCTGGTCATTGGCTCACCAAATGAATTCAGCTAGCGCATTGCTGCTCCTTATAAAGGATACTAAAAAAAATATTGCAAAATTTATAATAGAATTGGAAAGTTGATCAAAAATGTATGTTCTCTCTCAATCACAAAAGAAAAAAATCTAGGTGTCATGTCCCTTTAAAATGATTTCAATGTTTGCTGCACAAATTATTATTAAATCAATTTACGTTAAATTATGCAACTAAATTGTGCTTTAGATACTCTAAGTAACATGGTATAATTTTCCAAAAGTACCGGCTAGCAAAATTTTTTGTGAAGAACACTGTACACCAAACACTGGCAGAGTAAAAGGAAAGTTAATAGTATTTCTCAATCGTAAAAAAGATATCGAATTTAAGTTTCTCTAGTTTTACTATTTATAGATGTGTTTGAATAAAATTAAAGGGACACTGAACCCAAAAATTTTCTTTCGCGATTTAGATAGAGCATGAAATTTTAAGCAACTTTCTAATTTACTTCTATTATCAAATTTTCTTTATTCTCTTGGTATCTTTATTTGAAATGCAAGAATGTAAGTTTAGATGCCGGACCATTTCTGGTGAACAACCTGGGTTGTCCTTGCTGATTGGTGGATAAATTCATCCACCAATAAAAGAGAGCTATCCATAGTTCTGAACCAAGAAAAAAGCTTAGATGCCTTCTTTTTCAAATAAATATAGCAAGAGAACGAAGAAAAATTGATCATAGGAGTAAATTAGAAAGTTTCTTAAAATTACGTGCTCTGTATCACAAAAGAAAAATTTTGGGTTCAGTGTCCCTTTAACATTTTTGTTCTTTTCTATAAACTACGGGCAACATTTCTCTCTCAATTCCAAATAAAAAAATATTGTAATTTAGAGCATTTATTTGAAGAAAATGACAACTGGTCAAAATAAAAAAAAGATGCAGTGTTTTCTGACCTCTAATAATGCAGGTTCATATTAATTTTTAAAACACCACAATACTAATGTTTTAACTTAGCAAGAGTTCATAAATCAATATTTGGTGGAATAACCTTGAATTTCAAATAACAACCTTCATGTGTCATGGCATGTTCTCCACCACTTTCACATTGCAGTTAAACGACTTTATGCAACTAAAAATTCAAGCTGCTTGGCAATGTTTCATAGCTTGTGACCATCCATCTCCCTCTTGATAACATTCCAGAGGTTTTCAATGGGGTTCACGTCTGAACATGTTGCTGGCTATGACATAGTCTTCATCTGGTGGTCCTGCATCCACACCTTGATTGACCTGGCTGTGTAGCATGGAGCATTTTCTTGCTAGAAGAAAAAAAAAAAAAAAAAACCAATCCAGAAGGAAGCAAGTTTTCTTCCAGGATAACCTTCAACATGGCTTGATTCATGTAAGTAGTTGGTTTGAGTAAAAAGAATAAAAACAAAAATGTTCAAATACCTATTACTAAAACCAGAGATAGATAGATAGATAGATAGATATATATATATATATATATACACAGGTATACCCCACTCATACAGCGGGTTAGGGACTGGAGCCCCGCTGTAAAGTAAAAACCGCCTTAAAGTGAAACAAGGCAGTTTTAGCTATCTCTTCATTTGCCAGTGTGTTTAAAAACTTGATAACATGTTTAAACTAACATATATTAGAGGTGCAATATTGCTATGTTTAGTTTAACACTATTCAATAAATACTGTACCTGTAAAATAGTGACAATTACTGTAGTAAAATTGTCCAGACTATAACACTGAGACACAGATTGCACTGTAATGCAGTAAACAAAGTGAACTTCACATAACAAAATGGTGTCAGTCACTTTTCTCGCAATCTCACGAAGATTACAGCACTGTTTCAAATATTTGGAGGTTGAACTTCAGCTCCACAAAGCGCTGTATAAGCGAAGCGCTGTAAAGTGAAGCGCTGTAAAGTGAGGTATACCTGTATATATATATATATATATATATATATATATAAATAATAATATATATATAAATAATAATATATATATATATATATAAATAATATATATATATATAAATAATATATATATATAAATATATATATATAAATATATATATATAAATATATATATATAAATATATATATATAAATATATATATATATATATATATAAATATATATATATATATATATATATATATATATATATATATATATATATATATATATATATATATATATATATATATATATATATATATATATATATATATATTCCTACCAGGAGGGGCAAAGTTTCCCAATCCTCAAAATGCCTATAAATACACCCCTCACCACACCCACAATTCAGTTTAACGAATAGCCAAGCAGTGGGGTGATAAAGAAAGGAGTAGAAAGCATCAACAAAGGAAATTTGGAAATAATTGTGCTTTATACAAAAAAATAATAACCACCATAAAAAGGGTGGGCCTCATGGACTCTTGCCAATATGAAAGAAATGAATTTATCAGGTAAGTTCTTACATAAATTAGGTTTTCTTTCATGTAATTGGCAAGAGTCCATGAGCTAGTGACATATGGGATATCAATACCCAAGATGTGGAGTCTTCCACTCAAGAGAGTCACTAGAGAGGGAGGGAATAAAAATAAAAACAGCCATATTTTGCTGAAAAAATTAATCCACAACCCAAAAAAAACATAATTTATGCTTACCTGATAAATTTATTTCTCTTGTAGTGTATCCAGTCCACGGATCATCCATTACTTATGGGATACCAATACCAAAGCTAAAGTACACGGATGAAGGGAGGGACAGGCAGGCTCTTTATACGGAAGGAACCACTGCCTGAAGAACCTTTCTCCCAAAAACAGCCTCCGAAGAAGCAAAAGTGTCAAATTTGTAAAATTTGGAAAAAGTATGAAGAGAAGACCAAGTTGTAGCCTTGCAAATCTGTTCAACAGAAGCCTCATTCTTAAAGGCCCAAGTGGAAGCCACAGTTCTAGTAGAATGTGCTGTAATTCTTTCAGGAGGCTGCTGTCCAGCAGTCTCATAGGCTAACCGTATTATGCTACGAAGCCAAAAGGAGAGAGAGGTAGCCGAAGCTTTTTGACCTCTCCTCTGACCAGAATAAACGACAAACAGGGAAGACGTTTGTCGAAAATCCTTAGTTGCCTGTAGATAAAATTTCAGGGCACGGACTACATCTAGATTGTGTAGCAGACGTTCCTTTTTCGAAGAAGGATTAGGACACAAAGATGGAACCACAATCTCTTGATTGATATTCCTGTTAGTGACCACCTTAGGTAGGAACCCAGGTTTAGTACGCAGAACTACCTTGTCT
>NC_069506.1:256890764-256985764 GCF_027579735.1 Bombina bombina
TCAGCCCTGGCATACTCCTCTGACATGATACCTACGCAGATGCTGCTGTACTGCTGAGCGACATTGGAGGAAATCTCAGAGTTCAGCTGACTTTCTTCACTACAAGTTCATCCTGAACTCCTACTTTTCTGCCCTTAATCTTTATAAGCAACAATATTTTTCTAATCTCATCTCTACTCTTTCCTCTAACCCTAAACGTCTGTTCAACATGTTCAACACTCTTCTCCGCCCACCCCCACCTCCTAACACAACCTCTCTCTCAGCTCAAGATTTTGCATGCCACTTCAACAACAAAATTGACTCCATCAGAAGTGAAATCAGCTCTCAACATACTTCCAATCTCCCACCCCCTCAAAAGCTCACGATCACCCAAAACCCAAATATCCAAAAATGCAGCTCTTTTGCCCCTGTTAATGAGGATGAAGTTTCTGCCCTTATACTGTCCTCCCACCTCACTACCTGTCCCCTCGACCCCATCCCCTCACAGCTACTCCCCTCCCTCTCTTCTACCCTCACCCCTATACTCACACACATTTTCAACCTCTCCCTCAGCACTGGTATATTTCCCTCATCTCTAAAACATGCACTGGTCACACCTATCCTCAAAAAACCTTCCCTTGATCCAACCTCCCCTTCCAATTACCGCCCTATTTCCCTACTCCCTCTTGCCTCAAAGCTCCTCGAAAAACTAGTTTACGCACGGCTATCCCATTTCCTTACACTGAACTCTCTTCTTGACCCACTGCAATCTGGATTTTGTTCCCATCACTCTACAGAGACAGCAATTGTCAAGGTTACCAATGACCTACTTGCAGCAAAATCCAAAGGCCACTTCTCTCTGCTTATCCTCCTTGACCTGTCTGCAGCCTTTGACACTGTTGACCACCCTCTTCTACTCCAAACCCTCCAATCCTTCGGCATCTGTGACGCAGCTCTCTCGTGGTTCTCTTCCTATCTGACTAACCGTACATTTAGTGTAGCCTTCTCCGGAGCATCCTCTTCCCCGTTACCACTTTCTGTTGGGGTACCTCAAGGCTCTATCCTTGGTCCCCTTCTCTTCTTAATCTACACGTCGTCACTAGGTTCCTTAATAAAGTCCCATGGGTTTCAATACCATTTGTATGCCGATGACACCCAAATCTACCTCTCTGCACCAGACCTACCTCCTTCCTTACTAACCCGTGTCACTAACTGTCTTTCTCACATCTCATCTTGGATGTCCTCTCACTACCTTAAGCTAAATCTCTCCAAAACTGAACTCCTTATTTTTCCCCCTTCTTCCAATGTCTCCACCCCCAAAATTTCTATAACTGTTAAGTTATAAGTCCATCATTACCCCTACCCTGCTCGCCCGATGTCTTGGGGTCATACTTGACTCAGATCTTTCCTTCACTCCTCACATCCAGTCCTTGGCTAAAGCCTGCCGCTTCCACCTTAAAAACATTGCTAAAATTAGACATTTCCTTACACAAGATACAACCAAGATTTTAATCCACTCTCTCATCCTTTCCCGCCTCGACTACTGCAATTCCGTCCTCTCTGGTCTACCTAGCTGCCGCATAGCTCCTTTACAATCCATTATGAATGCCTCTGCCAGGCTCATCTTCCTTACTCGTCGCTCTTCAGCTGCTGCACCTCTCTGCCAATCCCTTCACTGGCTTCCTCTTGCCTCTAGGATTAAACATAAAATCCTCACCCTGACATATAAAGCTCTCAACTGCACTGCTCCCCCCTACATCTCAGAACTTGTCTCTAGATACTCTCCCTCCCGTCCCCTTCGATCAGCTCAGGATCTCCTCCTCTCCTGTTACTTCCTCACATTCACGTTTACAGGACTTCTCCAGACTGGCCCCCATCTTGTGGAATTCCCTGCCTCGCTCCATAAGACTCTCCCCTAGTTTTAACAGCTTCAAGCACTCCCTAAAAACTCTACTATTTAGGGATGCATACAACCAACACTAACCTTTCCTAACGCCATTGCTTTCCCCTTGAACCCCTTAGATTGTAAGCCTATGGGCCCAGCTGTTTACAGATCGCTTCATAAGAGCCGACTACAACAGTGAAACTCTCAGCAGGGCCCTCTACCCACTTGACCCCTACAAAAGCTATCCTGTACACAGACTATGTTTACAGCGCTGCGGAATCTGTTGGCGCTCTACAAATACCTGATAATAATAATAATCTTTCTGTGTGGGATGGACTATTCTCCAGGTGTCAAAGAAGGAAAGAGAATGTAATGCGGCACAATTAGCTTTCAGCAAATTATTCCAAAGGTATGATTTCCCTGTGGATGTATCCAAAGAAGGGTTCATAGGGAAATTGAAATCACCACATAGTATGACTGGACCTTTGAACATATCTAATATTGTATTGGTTACAGATTTGTAGAAAAAGGGCGTGGGCCTAATCGGGGCATAAATATTTGCTAAAGTAATCGGGCTACCATAACCTAGCCCAACCAAAATCAAGACTCTACCCTCCCTGTCAGAATATTTCTGTAAGAGTTCAAATGGGACATTGCGTCTAATAGATATACAGACGCTGTTCTTCCTATCTGGTCCTGAGCTAAGGTAATGTTCATAATACCTTGTGGCTAGTTGGGGCTCATTACGTTTCCTGAAATGGGTCTCTTGTGTCATGATTACATAAATGTTCTTTTTGTAGAAGTTATAATAGGCTATTGAACGCTTCTCAGCTGACAAGAAGTCTTACATTTTAGTTCGCTATTGTTAAGGGGCTCATGTCAACGTCTCAAGCTACAGGGTCGGGATTGAGAGTCCCCAATCTCCACCAAGAGGTTTGTTTATCTACAGATGGACCAGGACTATCAGTATGAGCAGTCAAGAGGGGGGTGGGTTATGGGAAATGTAAAGGAAAGGATGGTAAAAGGGAAGATAGGAATGCAATCTAGTGGACAATATATGTTGTTGTAACAGTCTAACCCTCACTATTAAGCAAGGGGGGTGCTCCAAGATTACAGGTAATACAAAATGTATAACACAGGGGGCTAGTTAACAAACCTGATGCATATATAGGTCATTAGCCATATATAAAACAGAACTTTTTAGGCATATTTATAAGAGTATAAATCAGGAATAAGGTTTATTGGGAAGACGTGAACCTAATACTCTCCTGCTACTACTTTCAGTGTGAGAAGAACCTGTATGAACTGGGCCCATAAAGCTAACAGGTACCTATGGATAGCAAAAGAGAAGGTGTGTTTACTTAAAGGACCAGTCAATACAGTATATTTGCATAATCAACAAATGCATGATAAGAAGACAATGCAGTAGCACTTAGTCTGAACTTCAAATGAGTAGTAGATTTTTGTTAAATAAATTGCAAAGACAAATGCATATACGTATTTGCATTGAATTATTGCACATGCTCAGTAGGAGTTGGTGACTCAAAAAGTGTAAATATAAAAAGACTGCACATTTTGTTAAAGGGACATAATACTCATATGCTAAATCACTTGAAACTGATGCAGTATAACTGTAAAAAGCTTACAGGAAAATATCACCTGAGCATCTCTATGTAAAAAAGGAAGATATTTTACCTCACAATCTCCTCAGCTCAGCAGAGTAAGTTCTGTGTAAAAAGTTATACTCAATTGCTCCCAGCTGCAGGTAAAAAAATTAAAAAAAAATGTAGAAATGAACAGCAGCCAATCAGCATCAGCAGTGCTGAGGTCATGAACTTTTACTGTGATCTCATGAGATTTGACTTGACTCTCATGAGATTTCATTGTAAACTTCCTTTACCTGATTGGTGAAATAAGATGAGAGTGCACGATGCTCATCCCTTCAGATGTCCCAGGACAGACACACTAAAATGCTGCTTAGAAATCCTTTACAATGGGAGGTGGCTACTGAGGAACTTTTGAGGTAAAATATCTTTCTTTTTTACATAGAGATGTTCAGGAGATATTTTCTAGTCAGCTTTTTACAGCTATGCTGCATCACTTTCAAGTGTTTAAACATTTGGGTATTATGGCCCTTTAATTAAAGTAAATTGGAAAGTTGTTTAAAATTGCTGCTCTATCTGAATCTTGAAGTTTAATTTTGACTTGAGTGTCCCTCCAAGTAATCTCAGCTTGGCTTATGTATACGTGGATGATAAACAGTGGTATGACAGGCGGGGCCTATCTCACTAAATAGTAACTTTAACAAACAACGGCACTGCAATAGCAGCTTAGCTCAAATGTGTGCGCCCGGTCAACACCGTCCACATCCTGCAGGCAAGAAACCTGAGAGGAAATGCGGCTTAATGCAGGAGTGAACCACATGTACCGAGGGCACATCAATACAGAACAGTACAGTAACAAACAAAGGTGTCCTCCATATTTAACCTCTTGCTAGACAAACTAGAAAACAGCACAAAAAAATATAAAAAGTACAGACCCTCTGTTATACGAACATGTAAAATTAGAAACAGCCATTGGGGCTCAATCAGATTGCAGGGTCAATTTTGACAATACTACACAAAGACATTGATCAACAGTAACATATAACCTAATTTAGCCATGTGCATTCGCCCAGCACCGCCCAAGTCCAACAAATAGCAGAGCTTAGGTATTATCCTGGTCCGCTACAGAAGTGGGCCGTACAGACCGAGGGCACAGTGGTTTATATCCTTACATAGCAAGAGAATAACATTAGTTCAGCTTCAATAACCATGCATAGACATATAAAGCATTTTATACTGTGACAAATGTTTGATGGGTGCTTTCGAACATAACCTCAGCTTAAAGGGACACTGAACCCAAATTATTTTCTTTCATGATTCAGATAGAGAATGCAATTTTAATCAACTTTCTAATTTACTTCTATTATCATTTTTCTTTGTTCTCTTGCTATCTTTATTTGAAAAAGAAGGCATCTATGCTAAGGAGCCAGCAAATTGTTGGTTCAGAACCACGGACAGCACTTGTTTATTGGTGCTGTCCAATCAGCAAGGACAACCCAGGTTGTTCACCAAAAATGGACCGGCATCTAAACTTACATTCTTGCTTTTCAAATAAACATACCAAGAGAATGGAGAAATTTTGATAATAGGAGTAAATTAGAAAGTTGCTTAAAATTACATGCTCTATCTGAATCACAAAAGAAAAAATTTGGGTTCAGTGTCCCTTTAACAACTGTAATACAGCCAAACAGTGACCTCACTAAACACTGTGTAAAAATAACATTTATTATACTTGCCGCAGTGCTTTAGCTCCCTGCAATAAACATATGTCCATCAGAAGAGTAGATAATGTGGAGTATATCACTACTCCCACACTACCTCAACAGCCGAGAGCTGCAAGTGATTAAAATATCTGCATAGAGCCTATTATAGTCAACCTGGTTGCTCCGATTCAGGGTCTGCTGGACCGGTCTGTCTCCGTTTGGATTGATTAGATGAGGTTTCTGGCCAAGGCCGCCTTTGTTGTTTCGGAGCAGCCCGTCCCGGTGGGAAATTTTGTGAATTTTGTATGATATCTTTAGTCGGAGGCGGGATGCCCATCATATCACAGAACTTGTCAATGTCAGATAGAGCATGTCATTTTAAACAATTTTCCAATTTACTTTTATCACCAATTTTGCTTTGTTCTCTTGGTATTCTTAGTTGAAAGCTTAACCTAGGAGGTTCATATGCTAATTTCTTAGACCTTGAAGGCCACCTCTTTTCAGAATGCGTTTTAACAGTTTTTCACCACTAGAGGGTGTTAGTTCATGTATTTCATATAGATAACACTGTGCTCGTGCACGTGAAGTTATCTGGGAGCAGTCACTGATTGGCTAAACTGCTAGTCTGTCAAAAGAACTGAAATAAAGGGGCAGTTTGCAGAGGCTTAGATACAAGATAATCACAGAGGTAAAACATATATTAATATAACTGTGTTGGTTATGCAAAACTGGGGAATGGGTAATAAAGGGATTATCTATATTTTAAAATAATAGAAATTCTGGTGTAGACTGTCCCTTTATGACAGAGAAGTCTCTCCATTTTTGCAAAGTTCTCAAGGATAAGTCTTGAAAGATTTGAATGCAGTTGTCCTGGTACAACACAACCTGTTGCTTCCTAGCTATGTTGTATATATTTTCACGGTGGTGATAATTCTGAAAGCGAACTATAATATCTCTAGGTGGAAGATCTGCGGCTGGTTTTGGGCGCAAGGCCCTATGAGCCCTATCTAGGGTAATTGTGGACAATTCCGTATCAGCTGTGCCTGCCATCTCCATAAAAAAGACCTTGCAAGAAATCTTGAATTTTGTTGTTCAGCACAGTCTCTGGTACGCCTCGGAATCGCAGATTATTGCGCCTCCTGCGATTTTCGAGGTCATCCAATTTGTCTTCTAGATCTAGAATATGTTGTTGCTGATGTGTCACCTTGGAAGATAGATCTGCTATCTTTTGGGAGAACACATATTCATGTTCTTCCAGCGAATCGACTCTACGGCCCAGATCATTGATATCCTTCTTTAGATCTGCACATTCGCTCTTAATGCCGGATTTGACTTGGTCGATTAAAGCTTCCATAGCTCTATAGGTAATAGGAGTTACACCATCTACGACAGCAGCTACTGGAGATGAACTTCTCAAATTATCAGATCCGTCCTCCACATCACCTACATTGTTAGATTGCAGAGAGGCAGGTTTAGTTTTTTGTTTAGATTTGTTTGCCTGTTTGAAGAAGGCATTTACTGCATCTTGAGATTTTTGCGGTGTTTTTTGCGCCTTGACGTTTTTTGTCAATCGCCTCTGTGACATCTTGGTAGCTCGTTGGTGTTACGAGACAATGGCAAGAAATAAGCGTATCAATAATGGCCATTGGCCTTTGCAGTATACCTTTAGCGTGTGCTCCACACTCCCCAGGGAAGTTGCCCTCATAGAGCGATCACAGAGAAGGGGAGGGGGGTATGACCCGCTGCTATATCAAACAGCAGGAAATGGAGGGGGAGTTGGAATGTGTGGTTTGTTATAGTATGGAGTAAATCTTGTGGATATTCTCTAGAATCAGAGAGGCTTCTGTTAGATATCAACCAGTTATAACTTATTGCAGACTAGGAGCTTATAGTAAGGTAGTTAGTGAGTCATCTTATAGGTCCCTGAGACAAAACAGTTTTCATACAGTCCATAACATATGTCAGAACATATACTGGTACAATTGACAGACTAAAGTAGATGTGTGCAAATAGTTAATTAACCTTATCTACGACTGTTGTATAGCAATCAGAGCTCCTTCTTGTTGCAGGTCAGAGACCAGGAGGAAAGGGCTGGAGACACATCATGTTAGTCTAAATGACAGTCCAAAAACATGCTTGATCCTCTCTATATGTGACTCTTAGCTAAAGTATAGCTGATAAACTCAGAGGTCCAGAGCAAGAAGAGTGAACAAGTCAACGCATAACACAATTAAAACCCAGAATTTGTAGTTGTGACCACAGGATATTTAGTAAAACAGCAGGTTTCTGAGCATGGCTGTGAATATTTATACTGATCCTGCATATTGAGAGTCCTTAGTTTAATGGCAGCATGATAGTTGCAGCACAGTGAAGCACCGTGTTTAATGGCGTCTTGGCTTTATGGAGGTGCGTCACTAATCAGGGAAAAAAAACTGAAGTGTTCTACTCACTCACAGTCCATCAGATAGTTCTGAGGTGTCCCAGGAATATTGCATTATAAGAAACGGCCTTTCCTCTGTGGACACTTTGATGTGAGCAGACCTGGGTAGTGTGTGGTGTGTGCTACGGGGCGGAGCCCTGGCCCTCCGGATCGTGGTTGACAGGTCCGCTATACACAGAGATCAACAAGACATTGATAGGCCGGATAGGCTGTTTCCAAGTGGAGTAATCTCTAAGCGGACCAAGCAGAGACCTCGACCAGCAGGTTTTTAACTTTAGAGGCAATTAATATTAACCAGGTCCTGATGCTAGATTTACCGTTGCGGACACTGCATCACTGCCCTTAGGCCTCGCCTCAGCTCCGTCATAGATTTCTCCGC
Organism: Bombina bombina; assembly: GCF_027579735.1. Taxonomy (NCBI): domain Eukaryota; kingdom Metazoa; phylum Chordata; class Amphibia; order Anura; family Bombinatoridae; genus Bombina; species Bombina bombina. The sequence goes on from NC_069506.1 coordinate 256,898,755, forward strand.
TCCGGTGTTCTGTGGGAAGCCATAAAGGGTATCATAATCCGGTTATTTTCTGCAATATGTACATAGCACAAGTTGCTCGATTAGGCTGATTTAAGCTTAGGAGAAATATATAGCACCCGGCTTGTATTAAGAGCCTTAGTGAGTTGCGCCCATCTTGATTGGCTGTTTGCTCCGCCCCCCCAACAGGCCAGGTTTTTATGATGTATGAACTAGAGCACATGGGAAATAACCTGCTGGTATCTGTACCTGGGACATCAGAGAAGGCACAGACATGCTTCCAATATCATATGATAAGTAAACCTGTGAAAAGAAAAGGGAGACCCATTCTGCCATCCTGTATACAGGAAACATTATTTTTCCACACTGAATGATTTATATAACTACTCAAGACTTACAGCAATCCGAGGCTTCTTGCAAAATTCAACGTAACAAACTGCAGCACAAACGCTTGTGAAACTGCCCGCTACTCTCTGTCCTGGATACATTCTAACTGAGAAAACGTGTCTGCAAATGTCCCTGACTGTTAAAGGGACATTAAACAAATTGGGATAGAGACAAAATATAATATGTACTTTAATCACTTTACCTGCAAATGCATACTGCAGTGCCTCACCATTAACCCTTCTTTTAAGTTTCCAATTTGGTTAATGGGCGCTCTCCATCTAATTTCCAATTTAAACTGGTAATGTAGGTTTAGAAAATCCATCAGGCGTATGAAATAGCAATAATGAAATTATTTAGCATTAAATAAATTCTGAGCTGGAGCTCTGCTGTAGTCTGTAGTGTTTATTTTGTAGAGATGGTGGTTTGACCCTTCTTCATACAGCTTTTTTTTTTTTACTCCAAAGGTCCAGGCACCACCTTACCATTTCCAACCCCTCTGTTACTTTGCTAGCAATCTAATCAAATAGTCACTCCTGTATTTATGTGTATCTGCATTTGACGAACGTTAATTTCTTTCCTATGGCATAGAGAGTCCATGACGTCATTCAAATTACTAGTGGGATATTCAACTCCTGGCCAGCAAGAGGAGGCCAAGAGCACCCCAGCAAAGCTGTTAAGTGTAACTTCCCTTACCCATATTCCCCAGTCATTTCCGTTGCCTCTGTCAATGGAGGATGTGCAAAGTTGGTGTCTGAAGATAGTTAATCCTTTTATGGGTACTTTTCCCTGCAAGCAAGGATTAGGGTTATGCTGTGTCCATGTCAATCTCTTTGTAAGAGTAGTGGTGGCTATTAGCAGTTAGAAAGCGGCGAGGTTGTTTTTGCTTTTTCTAACATTATTGCTACCCCTTATAGAAAGCCAGGGATGGTTACTCTTTTTCTAGAGGTCCCCTGTCAAGTGAGGCTATCAGACCGTGGTAAGACCTTTTATTTATATTAGGACAGATATTTTTGAAGGACTGGAACAATCAGGAACACAGTGGGACCTGTGGCCTACTACCCTCAGAAGGTATTTATTTATTCTAATTTTATATATCCACTGTGGGATATTTGTGACTGAGCAGCTATCTGGCTATATGCTTGTGAAGGGATTGTGCCGGGCATATTTTACTAAGCCCAGGCTTTAAGAGTGGTGGTCAGCTATAATTCCCATTCTTTTCCCTACACGGTCTGTTTAAACGGAGGTTTAATGGATCTAAAGGGCACAGTATGTACTTGCTAATTCCCTCTTGTAGAGGGTTCAGTTGCTTTATGGCGCACTTAGATTACACAGAAAGTAAGCAACTGTTATTGCCTGCATAGGCATAGCCTACATCTTGTTATCGGGTATTGGTTTCCCGCTCAGGAGGTGACCGCCATTGTTGGTGGTTGTTTTCCCGCAGATTGTCTGCTAAATAATACAGATAATTTGTGCTGCGGGACGCTCAGTAGATTTATGCCGTTTGGGTTGAGCTTTATATTTCTGCTTCTCTCAGAATCCGCTGGCGACGTATAGATATTGGCGCCATTTTGGATCTTATCATTTGCAACGAGTAGTGCGATCTGAGCGCATGTTTAGCTGAGTCTCTTAAAAAAAAGCTTAGCCTCCTAAGGATGCATGTATATTTTTATAAGGAGGAGACTCTTATTATCTCAATCAAATGTTTTATTAAACGTTGTTTCTTCAGAACACATCTGAACGTATTTTCTAATACATACAGTGTTTCTTGTATTTGCCTGCCGTGGCAGTTAGCTGCTAATCCATCTTCCTAAGGATATTTAGGTCTGAGTTGCTCATAATATACTTATGTCCCTGCAGTTTACTTTTCAGGATTTATTGTCCTGATAATATCTGGGGGGTTTTATTTGATGGTAGCTAAAGGATTCATTTTTAGTTTAGCTCCTTTTATATTATAAGGTGCAATCTTTTTATACTTTTTGTATTTGCAGCCCTTCAATCCTTTTTTATAGTGTGATTGACGCGCTGTTGAATTACTTTTATATATAAGGTGATTCATTTCCTTATACTGCAGTCTCTGAAATTTGGCACTATGTCCACCTTAGTCAGGAATCAATATTCCCCTGCGGGAAATTTCTTCCTTAAAGGGACACTGGCTAGTCAGTTGCATTTTCATTTATTTCTGTCTATTTTGTGCTGTTAATCTCCTTCATTTTAGGAGATTTTCGCACTGTGGAACTCCTTCTGATGTAACCAGCGGTTAGCATGTCTGACTTGGAACGCAAAGTTGTGAGTTCAAATCTCCGGGTGCAGAGCAATCCAGGATTTTTTGAGGACGGCAGGTATAGTATAGTACTTAGTGCTCGCAAGTCATTTGTTTTTATTTCATAGTATGGTCTATGAATACATTATAGATTCAGAGGTTACATATTTTCCTTAAACATGAAGGAATTGTAATTGTCCTTGTCATATATTAAATAACAGAATTTATGTTTACCTGATAAATTTCTTTCTCCAACGGTGTGTCCGGTCCACGGCGTCATCCTTACTTGTGGGATATTCTCTTCCCCAACAGGAAATGGCAAAGAGCCCAGCAAAGCTGGTCACATGATCCCTCCTAGGCTCCGCCTACCCCAGTCATTCGACCGACGTTAAGGAGGAATATTTGCATAGGAGAAACCATATGGTACCGTGGTGACTGTAGTTAAAGAAAATAAAATATCAGACCTGATTAAAAAAACCAGGGCGGGCCGTGGACCGGACACACCGTTGGAGAAAGAAATTTATCAGGTAAACATAAATTCTGTTTTCTCCAACATAGGTGTGTCCGGTCCACGGCGTCATCCTTACTTGTGGGAACCAATACCAAAGCTTTAGGACACGGATGAAGGGAGGGAGCAAATCAGGTCACCTAAATGGAAGGCACCACGGCTTGCAAAACCTTTCTCCCAAAAATAGCCTCAGAAGAAGCAAAAGTATCAAACTTGTAAAATTTGGTAAAAGTGTGCAGTGAAGACCAAGTCGCTGCCCTACATATCTGATCAACAGAAGCCTCGTTCTTGAAGGCCCATGTGGAAGCCACAGCCCTAGTGGAATGAGCTGTGATTCTTTCGGGAGGCTGCCGTCCGGCAGTCTCGTAAGCCAATCTGATGATGCTTTTAATCCAAAAAGAGAGAGAGGTAGAAGTTGCTTTTTGACCTCTCCTTTTACCTGAATAAACAACAAACAAGGAAGATGTTTGTCTAAAATCCTTTGTAGCATCTAAATAGAATTTTAGAGCGCGAACAACATCCAAATTGTGCAACAAACGTTCCTTCTTTGAAACTGGTTTTGGACACAGAGAAGGTACGATAATCTCCTGGTTAATGTTTTTGTTAGAAACAACTTTTGGAAGAAAACCAGGTTTAGTACGTAAAACCACCTTATCTGCATGGAACACCAGATAAGGAGGAGAACACTGCAGAGCAGATAATTCTGAGACTCTTCTAGCAGAAGAAATCGCAACTAAAAACAAAACTTTCCAAGATAATAACTTAATATCAACGGAATGTAAGGGTTCAAACGGAACCCCCTGAAGAACTGAAAGAACTAAATTGAGACTCCAAGGAGGAGTCAAAGGTTTGTAAACAGGCTTGATTCTAACCAGAGCCTGAACAAAGGCTTGAACATCTGGCACAGCTGCCAGCTTTTTGTGAAGTAATACCGACAAGGCAGAAATCTGTCCCTTCAGGGAACTTGCAGATAATCCTTTTTCCAATCCTTCTTGAAGGAAGGATAGAATCCTAGGAATCTTAACCTTGTCCCAAGGGAATCCTTTAGATTCACACCAACAGATATATTTTTTCCAAATTTTATGGTAAATCTTTCTAGTCACAGGCTTTCTGGCCTGAACAAGAGTATCGATAACAGAATCTGAGAATCCTCGCTTCGATAAAATCAAGCGTTCAATCTCCAAGCAGTCAGCTGGAGTGAAACCAGATTCGGATGTTCGAACGGACCCTGAACAAGAAGGTCTCGTCTCAAAGGTAGCTTCCAAGGTGGAGCCGATGACATATTCACCAGATCTGCATACCAAGTCCTGCGTGGCCACGCAGGAGCTATCAAGATCACCGACGCCCTCTCCTGCTTGATCCTGGCTATCAGCCTGGGGATGAGAGGAAATGGCGGGAACACATAAGCTAGTTTGAAGGTCCAAGGTGCTACTAGTGCATCCACTAGAGCCGCCTTGGGATCCCTGGATCTGGCCCCGTAGCAAGGAACTTTGAAGTTCTGACGAGAGGCCATCAGATCCATGTCTGGAATGCCCCACAGGTGAGTGACTTGGGCAAAGATTTCCGGATGGAGTTCCCACTCCCCCGGATGCAATGTCTGCCGACTCAGAAAATCCGCTTCCCAATTTTCCACTCCTGGGATGTGGATAGCAGACAGGTGGCAGGAGTGAGACTCCGCCCAGAGAATAATTTTGGTTACTTCTTCCATCGCTAGGGAACTCCTTGTTCCCCCCTGATGGTTGATGTACGCAACAGTCGTCATGTTGTCTGATTGAAACCGTATGAACCTGGTCCTCGCAAGCTGGGGCCAGGCCTGGAGAGCATTGAATATCGCTCTCAGTTCCAGAATATTTATCGGTAGAAGAGATTCTTCCCGAGACCAAAGACCCTGAGCTTTCAGGGATCCCCAGACCGCGCCCCAGCCTATCAGACTGGCGTCGGTCGTGACAATGACCCACTCTGGTCTGTGGAACATCATCCCTTGAGACAGATTGTCCAGGGACAGCCACCAACGGAGTGAGTCTCTGGTTCTCTGATTTACTTGTATCTTCGGAGACAAGTCTGTATAGTCCCCATTCCACTGACTGAGCATGCACAGTTGTAATGGTCTTAGATGAATGCGCGCAAAAGGAACTATGTCCATCGCCGCCACCATCAACCCGATCACTTCCATGCACTGAGCTATGGAAGGAAGAGGAACGGAATGAAGTATCCGACAAGAGTCCAGAAGCTTTGTTTTTCTGGCCTCTGTTAGAAAGATCCTCATTTCTAAGGAATCTATAATTGTTCCCAAGAAGGGAACCCTTGTTGACGGGGATAGAGAACTCTTTTCCACGTTCACTTTCCAGCCGTGAGATCTGAGAAAGGCCAGGACAATGTCCGTGTGAGCCTTTGCTTGAGGAAGGGACGACGCTTGAATCAGAATGTCGTCCAGGTAAGGTACTACTGCAATGCCCCTTGGTCTTAGCACCGCTAGAAGGGACCCTAGTACCTTTGTGAAAATCCTTGGAGCAGTGGCTAATCCGAAAGGAAGCGCCACGAACTGGTAATGTTTGTCCAGGAATGCAAACCTTAGGAACCGATGATGTTCCTTGTGGATAGGAATATGTAGATACGCATCCTTTAAATCCACCGTGGTCATGAATTGACCTTCCTGGATGGAAGGAAGGATAGTTCGAATGGTTTCCATCTTGAACGATGGGACCTTGAGAAATTTGTTTAAGATCTTGAGATCTAGGATTGGTCTGAACGTTCCCTCTTTTTTGGGAACTATGAACAGATTGGAGTAGAACCCCATCCCTTGTTCTCTTAATGGAACAGGATGAATCACTCCCATTTTTAACAGGTCTTCTACACAATGTAAGAACGCCTGTCTTTTTATGTGGTCTGAAGACAACTGCGACCTGTGGAACCTCCCCCTTGGGGGAAGTCCCTTGAATTCCAGAAGATAACCCTGGGAGACTATTTCTAGCGCCCAAGGATCCAGAACATCTCTTGCCCAAGCCTGAGCGAAGAGAGAGAGTCTGCCCCCCACCAGATCCGGTCCCGGATCGGGGGCCAATATTTCATGCTGTCTTGGTAGCAGTGGCAGGTTTCTTGGCCTGCTTTCCCTTGTTCCAGCCTTGCATTGGTCTCCAAGCTGGCTTGGCCTGAGAAGTATTACCCTCTTGCTTAGAGGACGTAGCACCTTGGGCTGGTCCGTTTTTACGAAAGGGACGAAAATTAGGTCTATTTTTTGCCTTGAAGGGCCGATCCTGAGGAAGGGCGTGGCCCTTACCCCCAGTGATATCAGAGATAATCTCTTTCAAGTCAGGACCAAACAGCGTTTTCCCCTTGAAAGGAATGTTTAGTAGCTTGTTCTTGGAAGACGCATCAGCCGACCAAGATTTCAACCAAAGCGCTCTGCGCGCCACAATAGCAAACCCAGAGTTCTTAGCCGCTAACTTAGCCAATTGCAAAGAGGCGTCTAGAGTGAAAGAATTAGCCAATTTGAGAGCATTGATTCTGTCCATAATCTCCTCATAAGGAGGAGAGTCACTATCGAGCACTTTAAGCAGTTCATCAAACCAGAAATATGCGGCAGTAGTGACAGGGACAATGCATGAAATGGGTTGTAGAAGGTAACCCTGCTGAACAAACATCTTTTTAAGCAAACCTTCTAATTTTTTATCCATAGGATCTTTGAAAGCACAACTATCCTCTATGGGAATAGTGGTGCGTTTGTTTAAAGTAGAAACCGCTCCCTCGACCTTGGGGACTGACTGCCATAAGTCCTTTCTGGGGTCGACCATAGGAAACAATTTTTTAAATATGGGGGGAGGGACGAAAGGAATACCGGGCCTTTCCCATTCTTTATTAACAATGTCCGCCACCCGCTTGGGTATAGGAAAAGCTTCTGGGAGCCCCGGCACCTCTAGGAACTTGTCCATTTTACATAGTTTCTCTGGGATGACTAAATTTTCACAATCATCCAGAGTGGATAATACCTCCTTAAGCAAAATGCGGAGATGTTCCAATTTAAATTTAAATGTAATCACATCAGATTCAGCCTGCTGAGAAATGTTCCCTAAATCAGTAATTTCTCCCTCAGACAAAACCTCCCTGGCCCCCTCAGATTGGGTTAGGGGCCCTTCAGAGATATTAATATCAGCGTCGTCATGCTCTTCAGTAACTAAAACAGAGCAGCCACGCTTACGCTGACAAGGGTTAATTTTGGCTAAAATGTTTTTGACAGAATTATCCATTACAGCCGTTAATTGTTGCATAGTAAGGAGTATTGGCGCGCTAGATGTACTAGGGGCCTCCTGAGTGGGCAAGACTCGTGTAGACGAAGGAGGGAATGATGCAGTACCATGCTTACTCCCCTCACTTGAGGAATCATCTTGGGCATCATTGTCATTATCACATAAATCACATTTATTTAAATGAATAGGAATTCTGGCTTCCCCACATTCAGAACACAGTCTATCTGGTAGTTCAGACATGTTAAACAGGCATAAACTTGATCAGAAAGTACAAAAAACGTTTTAAAATAAAACCGTTACTGTCACTTTAAATTTTAAACTGAACACACTTTATTACTCACCACAGCGTCTTAAAGCCTTGAAAATATTGCACACCAATTTTGGAAGCTTTAACCCTTAAAATAACGGAACCGGAGCCGTTTTAAGCTTTAAACCCCTTTACAGTCCCTGGTATCTGCTTTGCTGAGACCCAACCAAACCCAAAGGGGAATACGATACCAAATGACGCCTTCAGAAGTCTTTTATAAGTATCAGAGCTCCTCTCACATGCGACTGCATGCCATGCCTCTCAAAAACAAGTGCGCAACACCGGCGCGAAAATGAGACTCTGCCTATGCTTTGGGAAAGCCCCTAAAGAATAAGGTGTCTAAAACAGTGCCTGCCGATATTATTATATCAAAATACCCAGATAAAATGATTCCTCAAGGCTAAATATGTGTTAATAATCAATCGATTTAGCCCAGAAAAAGTCTACAGTTTAAATAAGCCCTTGTGAAGCCCTTATTTACAATCGTAATAAACATGGCTTACCGGATCCCATAGGGAAAATGACAGCTTCCAGCATTACATCGTCTTGTTAGAATGTGTCATACCTCAAGCAGCAAGGGACTGCAAACTGTTCCCCCAACTGAAGTTAATTGCTCTCAACAGTCCTGTGTGGAACAGCCATGGATTTTAGTTACGGTTGCTAAAATCATTTTCCTCATACAAACAGAATTCTTCATCTCTTTTCTGTTTCTGAGTAAATAGTACGTACCAGCACTATTTGAAAATAACAAACTCTTGATTGAATAATGAAAAACTACAGTTAAACACTAAAAAACTCTAAGCCATCTCCGTGGAGATGTTGCCTGTACAACGGCAAAGAGAATGACTGGGGTAGGCGGAGCCTAGGAGGGATCATGTGACCAGCTTTGCTGGGCTCTTTGCCATTTCCTGTTGGGGAAGAGAATATCCCACAAGTAAGGATGACGCCGTGGACCGGACACACCTATGTTGGAGAAACATACTTTAATATTCTTTATGTTCAGGGACTTGATTATCATGTATGTTTTTATGTATCATTTCTTGTGTTATAAGATTATACCTGTGAAATGTATGATTTTGAGTAACCTACATGACTCTCTATAATATAGAATTTTTAGCCAGAATTCTAGCCTTGCGATTTTAGATTGCAAAATCTTGGTTGGCAGATGTTACATCCAGATCTATTCTTCTATCTTTGTCCTTTTTGGGCAGGACATTAGTTGGACCTGGTCTGGCCAAATTTTTTTTCCAGGGAAAGGACTCTTTCAGTCCTCTATACAAGATGGGTAACCTCATGGGGTCGACTGAATTTAAATTTTTGTCTTTTAGTAGAGACAAGTCTTTCTCTTCAAACCGGAGCAATTCAGGATTTGTTGAAGATTCTGTCTACCTTGGATTAAAAGGTTTCAATCCAAGAATCCTTCCTCTGAGTCTAGTCATCTTAATGGGGCTTCTTTGCTATGTAAATAGGCTTGGATCCACAATGTCCCAGAACCCGGGGGCTGTGGAATTAGTATCCGTGGGATACAGGATAGGATTTAAGTTTTGTTCTTCTTGGGACAGATTTATCCTGTTAGGTGATCAGAGAATCCGGTAAAGAGAGAAACCTTTGTAAACTGCGTAAAAGACCTATCTTCTCTGGGAATGATTTTCCAGTTCCTGTAGAGGAACAGGGTTAAGGATCTATTAAGCTCTTTTTGTGGAGAAAATGTCTGTCTCATCTAATTCCTCAGGGTCCCGTCCTTTAAAGTGGAAACTTTTTATTCCATTCTTCAATTTGTTCAGGAAAGTCAGTTCATGACGACCATTGACCTAAAGGATGCATATCCTCTTGTTCCCATGCAAAGGGATCATCGCCAGTATCTGAGGTTTGCCCTTTTGGACAAACATTTCTGGTTTATATGTCTTCTGTTTGGTCTTGCCTGGCTCCCAGAATATTCACAAAGGTTCTGGGGGCCCTTTTGGCGGTGGTCAGAACTCAGGGACTCAGGGAGTGTTGCTTTACCTCTCTAAAGGCTTTAGGGCCTGTGGATTCGGGAGGAGTCTTCTCTTCCCATTAATATCTTGGAGTTGAGAGCAATCTTCAATACCTTGACAGCCTGGTCTCAATTATTTTTAGTCCGGTTTATCAGTTTCCAGTCGGACAAAATCACCTCAGTGGCTTTCTTCAATCACCAGGGAGGAACTCTGAGTTCCTTGGCTATGAAGGAGGTGCCTCGCATTCTGCGGTAGGCGGAAGCTCACGATTGTCTCCTGTCTCCCACCCACTTTCCAGGAGTGGACTTCTGGGAGGAGGATTTTCTGAGCAGACGGATTTTTCATCCTGGGAAGTGGGCTTTCCATCCGGAAGTGTTCTCAAGGATAACCCTCAGGTGGGAGTTGGATCTAATGGTGCCTCGTCAAAATGCCAAGCTTCCAAAGTATGGATCAAGAGATCCTCAGACTGCTCTGATAGATTTGGTTCCTTGGATTTTCGGTCTAGCATTCCTGTTTCCTCCATTTGCTCTACTTCCACGAGTCATTGCTCGTATCAAACAGGAGAGAGCGTCTGTGATTCTATTAGCTCCTGCCTGATCTCGCAGGATCTGGTTTGCGAATCTGGTGAAGATGTCATCTCTTCTGCCTTGGAGGTTTCCTTATAGGAAGGACCTTCTATTTCAGGATCCATTCCTCCTTCCAAAGCTAGATTCTCTGAATCTGACTGCTTGGAGATTGAATGCCTAGTCTTGTCTAGACGTGGGTTTTCTGAGGCGGTCTTTGATACTATGCTTTAGGCTCGTAAACCTGTTACTCGCAAGATTTACCACAAGGTATGGCGTAAATACCTTTTGTGGTGTAAATCTAAGGGTTTCTCCCTTAGCCGGGTGAGGATTCCTGAATTTTATTTTTTCTTCAGGATGGCCTGGAGAAAGATTTGTCAGTCAGCACTCTGAAGAGTCAGATTTCTGCGCTGTATATTCTTTTGCACAAACGTCTGGCAGATTTTACAAGCTTTTGTTCAGACCCTGGTCAGGAAAATTGATACTTTTGCCTAGGCTGAGGCCTCTTTTGGGAGAAAGGTTCTTCAAGTAGTGGTGCCTTCTATTTAGGTCTGCCTGTCTTGTTCTCCCTCCCTGTTCATTCTGTGTCCTCTAGCTTGGGTATTGGTTCCCACTAGTAATTGGAATGACGTTGTGGACTCTCCATGCCATAGGAAAGAAAACAAAATTTATGCTTACCTGATAAATTGAGAGTCAACGACCCCGCCCTCTTTTTTATTTATAATTCGGCAGTTTTTATGAGTAAACCTCAGGCACCTCTATACCCTTGCATTTTCTTCTTTTTCCATTTTCCTTCGGCTGATTGACTGGGGATTATGGGTAAGGGTTACACTTAACAGCTTTGCTGGGGTGCTCTTTGCCTCCTCCTGCAGGCCAGGAGCTGAATATCCCACTAGTAATTGGAATGACGTTGTGGACTCTCCATGCCCGGAAACTAAGAAAGAAATTTATCAGGTAAGCATACATTTTGTTTTTACAACAATTCACAATATCCAGCTTTACAGCACTCGCAGCATACACTCAAAAATGGAACTTAAAGGGAACTCACATTTGTTTCCTTCATGATTTAGAGCATACAATTTTAATATAGTTTCCAATTTAGTTATATTATCAATTGTACTTTGGTCTCATGGTATTCTTTGTTGACGAGAATACCTAAGTAGGTAGCAGCAGTTTTTACACAATGTATAACATTGTTAAACATATTCTTACAAAACTGCTGCCATATAGTGCTCCAGGCACGTGCACACTCCTGAGCTTACCTACCTTATTTTCAACAAAGAATACACAGCGAATTAAGTAAATTTGATAATACAAGTAAATTAGAAAGTTTTTTTTTTAAAGTTGTACACTCTATCTGAAACATAAAAGAAAAATTTAGTTTTTCATCTCCCTATAAGAAAATCACATATTGCACTTTGCCAGTTCTCGTTAAAAGGATGAATTGCCAGCAATTCACAATTAGCTGATACTCTGCAGAGGAATCAGAGACTTTGTACAGTAGTTTGACATTCAATGTTTAGGAGGTGAAATGTATAATAAAATAAATTTGTTGTTCAATAGATATCACACAAATAAATTTTTACATTCATAGCTTTTCAGAGCTTTAAATATATTAGTTATGTCAATTCTAAAAGAGGGGTTTGTAATGTAACGACTTTTAAAGGGACATGAAACCACAGATTTCTTTCCAATGGCATGGAGAGTCCACAAACCATTCAATTACTAGTGGGAATTCAACTCCTGGCCACCAGGGAGAGGCAGTGGCGTCACTAGGGTTGGTGTCACCCGATGCGGTAAGTTATGGTGTCACCCCCCCCAGAAAGCAGAAACACACAAAAGCACAGGCACACACACATACAAACACTCAGACACACTTAAAAACATACTCAAATGCACACACAAACACTCGGAAACACACTCAGACACACACACAAAAACACTGACACACACACACACATACAAAATATGTAAACTGCCCTGCATTAATTATGAAGCTCATGCCTAGAGCTGCTCCCTGGCTCAGCAGAGCATCAAATGAAAGAAAAACAGAGCACTCTAAAATAAATTACTGAAGAAAAGGTTTAGGCGCGCAAACTATGAAAATTCTGCTCTCTGACTCTGTTCCAAGTCTGTCAGTGCACAGCCCCGGGCCGCGTGCCTACCGCTTCTTAGACACACACACACACACACACAAAAACACTAAGGCACACACACAGAAACACTCAGACACACACACAAACACTCTGACACACACACACAAAAACACTCAGACACATACACAAACACTTAGACACACACACACACACACACAAAAACACCCAGGCACACACACACAAAAACACTAAGGCACACACACAAACACTTAGACACACACACAAACACTTAGACACACACACAAACTCTCAGGCACACACACACAGAAACACTCAGACACACACACAAAAGCACTCAGACACACACACACACAAACACTCAGGCACACACACAGAAACACTCAGACACACACAGGAAAGCATTCAGACACACACACACAAAAGCACTCAGACACACAAACACACACAAAAACACTCAGGCACACACCGAAACACTCAGACACACACACAAAAGTACTCAGACACACACACACACACACACACACAAAAACACTCAGACACACACACATACAAAATATGTAAACTGCACTGCATTAATTATAAATCTCATGCCTAGAGCTGCTCCCTGGCTCAGCAGAGCATCAAATGAAAGATAAACAGAGCACTCTAAAAATAAATCACTAAAGAAAAGGTTTAGGTGCACAAACTATGACAATTCTGCTCTCTGACTCTGTTCCAAGTCTGTCAGTGCACAACCTCGGGCCGCGTGCCTACCGCTTCTTATGGCTAAGCACCTCTGTTCTCTGCCCACCCCCAGATGCCCGTCCGCCCTCCCCTTCTAGATCTTCAGTGTGTACTTAGTGTACTGTAACCGTACCGGTCTGGTGGGCATCATACGTGTCTCTTTCACTTTAGAGACAGTGTCAGACAGTCATGCGGTCAAGTGCCAGGCAGCCTCCTCATGATTTCCCAGATCCCGTTTAGAGAGACAGCACAGCAGTGAGTGACTCCACTGCTCCGCACGTCACTGAGCAGTGAGCACAGATAGGCAGGCAGGTTTAGGCTAGCAGCGCAAATTTGCAAGCCCCACGGCACGCCCACAACATTCATAGTGAAATTGGGCAGAGGAGCAAAGTACAAACAAGCAAAAGCAGCCAGGAAAACTATTTGTGGAAATTGCAGCGCTGGCTCAAGGGGCAAAAAAATTAAGTGTCTACAACTTCCCCAGTCCCACTAATGTTCACAAATGCTGGCTCCTCTAATAAAAAAATATATGTATCTCTACATTGTATTTCTTTGAATTTCAATAAAATAAAAAAAAAATAAAAATTTTTTTTTTGGTGGTGTCACCCCCTGGAGGGTGTCACCCTGGTGCGGCCCGCACCCCCTAGTGACGCCACTGCTAAGGCATGTATACCTCTAGTACCTGCACACCAGTCATCAGATCCCATATAAATGCCAATTTCAGTTATGATAGTCAAGATGTGTTTATAACTTTTGGAATGTTCTTTTCTTTTTAGGAAGATTTCTTTTGTAGTATATTAAAATCCCATAAAATACAGTAACCACAGCATTTTCATTTGATAAAAGTGCATTTTTTCAACTTTGCACTATGTAATATATATTTTTAATATTGTATTTTAATAGCTGCTTTAGGTTTTCACTGTACTGTACGTGTTTGTGATCTATCACCACCACACTGTACCAAACACATTTTATATTAATAACAGTTAAAGTGAGGCCACAAAATATAAGAAGTAAACCCATTCAGTAACGTATAAACGTACTTTGATACATTTCTATTTTAATAACATCTTCGTATAGTGCAATTGTAATAGAAATGAATCAAAGTAAGTTTACACAGTACTGAAAGGGTTTACGTCTAATATTGCAGCCACACTGTAACAAACGTGTCATTAATATAGATGATGCAATATTAGAACTAAAATACATACAGAGTACAGTGAAAAATTTAAGCGGCAATTAAAATAAAAAATAAATCAGTTCCTAAAAACACGTTTTACATAGTGCAAAGTAGAGAAAAAAAAGCCCTTTGTAATACAAGAAGTCGCGGCTACTACTACAAGAAATCGTCTTTCTAAAAAAGAAAAGAACAAGCCAAAAGTTAAAAACATATTTATTTAATGAACAAACTTTAAATAAATAATATATACGGCTAGATTACGAGTTTTGCGTTATGGTTGAAAAAGCCTCATAACGCTGTTTTTTCACTACCGCTGGTTTAACAAGTCTTGCAGGTATAGCTGTATCGCACACTTTTTTGGCCGTCACGCAACATAACTACCTCTGCTTTCCAAAATAATTTTTCAATGGGACTTCCATAGCGCCGGTATTACGAGTTTGCTTGTCTGGCCAAAAAGTGAGCGGTACAGCCTATACCGTCAAGATCCATACCGTAAACTGAAAGTCAGTATTTATGGCTTTTATGTTGCAGCGCTGTAGCATAAAACTCATAACTAAAGTGCTAAAAAGTACACTAACACTCATAAACTACCTATTAAAGGGACAGTCAAGTCCAAAAAACCTTTCATGTTTCAAATAGGGAATGCAATTTTAAACAACATTCCAATTTACATTTATCACTAATTTTGCTTTGTTCTCTTGGTATTCTTAGTTGAAATCTAAACCTAGGAGGTTCATATGCTAATTTCTTAGATCTTGAAGGCCGCCTCTAATCTAAATGCATTTTGATAGTTTTTCACTGCTAGAGGGCATTAGTTCACGTGTTTCATATAGATAACATTGAGCTCATGCACGTGAATTTACCACGGAGACAGCTCTGATTGGCTAAAATGCACGTCTGTCATAAGAACTGAAATAAGGGAGCAGTCTGCTGAGGCTTAGATACAAGATAATTACAGAGGTAAAACGTGTATTATTATAACTGTGTTGGTTATGCAAAACTGGGGAATTAGTTATTAAGGGATTATCTATCTTTTAAAACAACAAAAATTCTGGTGTTGACTGTCCCTTTAACCCCTAAACCGAGGCCCTCCCGCATCGTGAACACTAAAATAAAATTATTAACCCCTAATCTGCCACTTCCGACATCGCCGCCACTAGAATAAACATATTAACCCCTAAACCGCCGCACTCCCGCATCGCAAACACTAGTTAAATATTATTAACCCCTAATCTGCTGTCCCTAACATCGCCGCAACCTACATTACTGTTATTAACCCCTAATCTGCTACCCCAAAATCGTTGCCACTATACTAAAGTTATTAACCCCTAAACCTAACCTTGTCTAACCCTAACACCCACTAACTTTAATATAATTAAAATAAATCTAAATAAAAATTACAATTAATACCTAAATAATTCCTATTTAAAACTAAATATACACCTGTAAAATAAAACCTAAGCTAGCTACAATATAACTAATAGTTACATTGTGTCTATCTTAGGTTTTGTTTTTATTTCACAGGTAAGTTTGTATTTATTTTAACTATGTAGACTAGTTACTAAATAGTTATTAACTATTTACTAACTACCTAGTTAAAATAAATACAAACTTACCTGTAAAATAAAACCTAACGTGTCTTACACTAACACCTAACCTTACACTACAATTAAATAAATTAAATTGAATAAATACAATTAACTAAATTACAAAAAAACACACCAAATTACACAAAATAAAAAATAAATTATCAAATATTTAAACTAATTACACCTAATCTAATAGCCCTATCAAAATAAAAAAGCCCCCCCCCCAAATAAAAAAAAAACCCTAGCCTAAACTAAACTGCCAATGACCTTTAAAAGGGCCTTTTGCGGGGCATTGCCCCAAAGAAATCATCTCTTTTACCTGTAAAAACAAAATACAAACAACCCCCCAACAGTAAAACCCACCACCCACACAACCAAACCCCCCAAATAAAATTCTATCTAAAAAACCTAAGCTCCCTATTGCCCTGAAAAGGGCATTTGGATGGGCATTGCACTTGAAAGGGCATTTAGCTCTTTTTCAGCCCAAACCCTAAGCTAAAAATAAAACCCACCCAATAAACCCTTAAAAAAACCTAACACTAACCCCGAAGATCCATTTACAGTTTTTGAAGACCAGACATCCATCGTCAACGAAGCCAGGAGAAGTGTTCATCCAAGCGGCAAGAAGTCCTCAAGGAAGCCGGGAGAAGTCTTCATCTAGATGGCAAGAAGTGGTCCTCCAGGCAGGCAGAAGTCTTCATCCTTCCGACGCGGAGTGGCTCCATCTTCAAGACATCCGGCGTGGAGCATCCTCTTCTGACGACGGCTACTGAAGAATGATGGTTCCTTTTAAGGGACGTTAACCAAGATGGAATTCTATCAGCCAATCGGAATTAAAGGTGAAAAAATTCCTATTGGCTGATGCAGTTTTTTTTTTTTTCCGTGTCAGAAGGATGAAGATAGAAGATGCCGTCTGGATGAAGACTTCTGCCTGCCTGGAGGACCACTTCTTGCCGTCTGGATGAAGACTTCTCCCGGCTTCGTTGAGGACTTCTTGCCGCTTGGCTGAAGACTTCTCCCGACTTCGTTGAGGATGGATGTCTGGTCGTCAAAAACTGTAAGTGCATCTTCGGGGGTTAGTGTTAGTTTTTTTTTTTAAGGGTTTATTGGGTGGGTTTTATTTTTAGCTTAGGGTTTGGGCTGAAAAAGAGCTAAATGCCCTTTTAAGGGCAATGCCCATCCAAATGCCCTTTTCAGGGCAATGGGGAGCTTAGGTCTTTTATATAGGATTTTATTTGGGGGGTTTGGTTGTGTGGGTTTTACTGTTGGGGGTTGTTTGTATTTTTTTTTACAGGTAAAAGAGCTGATTTCTTTGGGGCAATGCCCCGCAAAAGACCCTTTTAAGAGCCATTAGCAGTTTAGGCTAGGGTTTTTTTTTATTTTGGGGGGATTTTTTATTTTGATAGGGCTATTAGATTAGGTGTAATTAGTTTAAATATTTGTTAATTTATTTTTTATTTTGTGTAATTTAGTGTTTGTTTGTTTTTTGTAATTTAGTTTATTGTGTTTAATTAATGTAATTTATTTAATTGTAGTGTAAGGTTAGGTGTTAGTGTAAGACACGTTAGGTTTTATTTTTCAGGTAAGTTTGTATTTATTTTAACTAGGTAGCTAATAAATAGTTAATAACTATTTAGTAACTAGTCTACCTAGTTAAAATAAATACAAACTTACCTGTGAGATAAAAATAAAACCTAAGATAGATACAATGTAACTATTAGTTATATTGTAGCTAGCTTAGGCTTTATTTTATAGGTAAGTATTTAGTTTTAAATAGGAATTATTTAGGTATTAATTGTTTTTGTAATTTTTATTTAGATTTATTTTAATTATGTTCAAGTTAGTGGGTGTTAGGGTTAGGGTTAAACTTAGGGTTAGGGGTTAATAACTTTAGTATAGTGGCGGAGATGTTGGGGGCGGAAGATTAGGGGTTAATAAGTGTAATGTAGGTGGCGGCGATGTTAGGGGCGGCAGATTAGGGGTTAATAAGTGTAGGTAGGTGGCGGCGACATTGGGGGCAGCAGATTAGGGGTTAATAAGTGTAGGTAGGTGGTGGCGATGTCTGGGACGACAGATTAGGGGTTAATAAGTGTAATGTAGGTGTCAGCGATGTCGGGGGTGGCAGATTAGGGGTGTTTAGACTCTGGGTTTATGTTAGGGTGTTAGGTGTAAACATAACTTTTGTTTCCCCATAGGAATCAATGGGGCTGCGTTACGGGGCTTTACGCTCCTTTATTGCAGGTGTTAGGCTTTTTTTTAGCCGGCTCTCCCCATTGATGCCTATGGAGAAATCGTGCACAAGCATGTAAAACCAGCTCAAAGCAGTGCTGGTATTTGAGTGCGGTATGGAGCTCAATTTTGCTCAACACTGCTATATTGCCTGCTAACGCCGGGTTTATGAAAACCTGTAATAGCAGCGCTATAGGGAGGTGAGCGGTGGAAATAACTTGCAAGTTAGCACCGAGCCGCTCATAACGCAAAACTCGTAATCTAGCCGATAGTATTTTACAGTATAATACAGATATAAATAACAAACCATATACACATGTAGAATATACCCACAATCCCCCAGATCACATAGGTTTATAATTATAATTCACTATTGTAACAAAAGAGGTTAAGTATTGGTTGACACATCTAAATTGTATTGCCATTTAATACTGTCTAAATGGATCATTTACATTACATTTTCACTGTAGATTGCGATACTGCTTTTAATATCAGTGTCAGAAAACCATTGCCTCCCCCTCCCACAGTGAAGCATAGAAAAACGCTTTTTGGCGAGACTACAGTCAAACACTGATTTTATCCCTTTATAAGATTTCACTGGTAATCTCGATCGCAAAGCGGATCCCTATATAACATAGCGCTATTGTGATAAAGCTTACAAATTCAGGGCCTAATAGTAGTAAAAATGTAATTTATTCATCAAAAATTCCTGAAATCCAGTAAAGAAATTCTTGCAGTTTTCACTTTGTCCTGAAGAGGTCACTGTGACTCACCAGATCAGCCAGCTCCGATATCTAAGGCACTGGAAGTATATGCAGTATTAATGCAGTAAAATGCAATGCTAACCAATGTACAATTTTAACTTTAAAGAAAACACACAGACAACAGCTACTGTAAATAGATGTTAACCGCATTATTAATCTAGTTTAATGAGAATCAGTATATTTTTCTTTTGGGGAATTAAAGAAATAAATAACGAGATGATATAAAAGAAAATCATCCGCTTGTATTCTGTAATATTTTGCATTAGGAAATATGAAGCAATCTCCCAGCTTTTTATCTTTATATACAGCAATTCATTGAACATTACATTTTGCTTTGTTATCATTTCTCATGTTAGACGCTTGTTTGAATACACTTCAATGGGTGACAAATTCAGCACAACTCTTAAAACTATCTTCTCTATTTCCCTAAACTATCACACTTAAAGGGATACAGACCCCAAAATTTTATTTTCATGATACAGATAGATCATGCAATTTTACACAACTTTCACATTTACGTCTTTTATCACATTTTCTTTGTTCTGTTGGTATCTTTTGTTGAACAGTTGGGACGTATGCTTAGGTTTTTTGTAAGAATGTTTTCCATTTGTGAGAGCACTATATAGCAGCACCACACCCATAACTGTCCAGTCATGCCTTTAGAGAACCCAGCACCACCCACAGAGAACCAAGGACTAAGCACCCACTTGCACTTACTTTGCCCATGAAACATTACAAATGTATCTACATGCCTCCCTCACTTAGTGAATGTAAGACAAAATGGGGTGAAAATAGCGCTACTTTCTCCCCCTAGAAACACCACTGGTGAAGCCACCAAGCAGCAGCTAGCTCCCAGTAGTGCATTGCTGCTCCTTAGACTACCTAGGTATGCTATTAAAAAAGGATACTAAAAAACAAAGTAATTTAGATAATAGACATCAGTTAGAAAGTTCATCCTTTTAATTAATACAGCCTTCTCATCAAAGATAAACCAGGATCTCTCATCATGGCACCCACTACTCACTCCTGCCTTTCTGTATTAATTTAAAAGCCTTGTATACTGTTCTTTGGCTGCTCCTGGTCTGCTAAAAAAACTAGTGGTCCAGTGTTGTGAAGCAATACACAAGGTCAATCCCCTCTTGAGATATTAATATTTAACCCTAATAATGTATTTAGTTACTCACTTTCATCTGGTTGGTTAGAAATATTAGTGTGAATTTTACTAACCAATCAAAAATTAACCCATGCAAATTATACATGACGATTTTATAAAGGGACAGTCAACACTTTGTAATTACAAGACATTTCTATTGTTTCAGAAAAAGTATGCAAACATTTTACCTTTAGGGATACTGTCACTGGGGCAGTCCCCTCAAAAGTACACCCACTGTACCCTTTAACATGGATACATATTGGTACCCTTGCAGATTGTACCTTACAAAAGCAAATATGTACCTTTGGTGACTAAATTGGACCTCAGTGCTATGGTACCATAATGTACCCTTAATAATGGTGCACACTTGGTGTTTTAAGGGTACTGCCCCAGTGACAAGTCCTTTGTACCTCATGATGGCAAATTTGTACTCAACACAGCATATTAAAAATGCTGTTCCATCAATAACATTCAAACATGCTTTCACCTACTGTGCTCTTGCTCGAAAAGTATATAAGTATTTAAGTATTTGTCTAGATTTAAATAACAAGCATAAGTGTAGCCAAAAAGCAGATCCTAAGAGTCTACCACTAGAATTCATGAAAGAACCAGACAAAACAATCTGTTCTATGAATTAACGGAATAACAACACATTATTTAACTTATTGTTGCACAGACCACATAAAACAAACATACACAGAGATTACGAGTTTTGCGGTAACAGGGGTGCGTTGCTAATGAGCAGTTTTTTCTCACCGCTCACTTAAGACAACGCTGGTATTACAGGTTTTTTAAAACCCGGCGTTAGCCGCAAAAAGGTAAGCGTAGAGCAAAATTTAGCTCCACATCTCACCTCAATTCCAGTGTTGCTTACGGTAGCGGTGAGCTGGCAAAACGTGCTCGTGCACGATTTCCCCATAGGAATCAATGCGGCAGAATCGGCTGAAAAAAAAACGTAACAACTGCAAAAAAGCAGCGTTCAGCTTCTAACGCAGCCCCATTGATTCCTATGGGAAAATACATGTTATGTCTACACCTAACACCCTAACATGAACCCCGAGTTTAAACACCCCTAATTTTACACTTATTAACCCCTAATCTGCCTCCCCCGACTTCACCGCCACCTACATTATATTATTAACCCCTAATCTGCCGCTCTGGGCACCGCCGCCACCTACATTATCCCTATGAACCCCTAATCTGCTGCCCCCAACATCGCAGACACCTACATTATATTTATTAACCCCTAATCTGCCGCCCCCACCTAACTACACTTATTAACCCCTAATATGCCGCTGCCAACGTCGCCGCCACTATAATAAAGTTATTAACCCCTAAACCTAAGTCTAACCCTAAACCCCACCTAACTTAAATATAATTTAAATACATCTAAATAAAATTACTACAATTAAATAAATAATTGCTATTTAAAACTAAATGCTTACCTGTAAAATAAACCCTAAGCTAGCTACAATATAACTAATAGTTACATTGTAGCTATCTTAGGTTTTATTTTTATTTTACAGGTAAGTTTGTATTTATTTTAACTAGGCACAATAGTTATTAAATAGTTATTAACTATTTAATAACTACCTAGTTAAAATAAAATTTTGTAAAATAAACCTTAACCTAAGTTACTATTACACCTAACACTACACTATAATTAAATTAATTTACTAAATTACCTACAATTAATTACAATTAAATAAACTAAAGTACGAACCCCCCCTACTAAATTACAGAAAAAAATAAAATAATTACAAGAATTTTAAACTAATTACACCTAATCTAATCCCCCTAATAAAATTAAAAAGCCCCCCAAAATAATAAAAATCCCTACCCTATACTAAATTACAAATAGCCCTTAAAAGGGCCTTTTGCGGGGCATTGCCCCAAAGTAATCAGCTCTTTTACCTGTAAAAAAAAATACAATACCCCCCAACATTAAAACCCACCACCCACACACCCAACCCTACTCTTAAACCCACCCAATCCCCCCTTAATAAAACCTAACACTAACCCCTTGAAGATCACCCTACCGTGAAATGTCTTCAACCAGCCGGGCACAAGTGGTCCTCCAGAGGGGCAGAAGTCTTCATACAGGCGGCATCTTCTATCTTCATACATCCGGAGTGGAGTGGGTCCATCTTGAAGCTAGCCGACGTGGAGCATCCATCCAGACCGACAACTACACGACGAATGATGGTTCCTTTAAATGACGTCATCCAAGATGGCATCCCTTGAATTCCGATTGGGTGATTCTATCAGCTAATCGGAGTTAAGGTAGGAAAAATCCTATTGGCTGATGCAATCAGCCAATAGGATTGAGCTCGCATTCTATTGGCTGATTGGAACAGCCAATAGAATGCAAGCTCAATCCTATTGGCTGATTGGATCAGCCAATAGGATTGAACTTCAATCCTATTCACTGATTGCATCAGCCAATAGGATTTTTCCTACCTTAATTCCGATTGGCTGATAGAATCCTATCAGCCAATCGGAATTGAAGGGACGCCATCTTGGATGACGTCATTTAAAGGAACCGTCATTCATTGTGTAGTCGTCGGTCTGGATGGATGCTCCGCGTCGGCTGGCTCCAAGATGGACCCGCTCCGCTCCGAATGGATGAAGATAGAAGATGCCGTCTGGATGAAAACTTCTGCCCGTCTGGAGGTCCTCTTCTGCCCGGATCGGATGAAGACTTCTGCCCCTCTGGAGGACCACTTGTGCCCGGCTGGGTGAAGACGTCTCACGGTAGGGTGATCTTCAAGGGGTTAGTATTAGGTTTTATTAAGAGGGGATTGGGTGGGTTTTAGAGCAGGGTTGGGTGTGTGGGTGGTGGGTTTTAATGTTGGGGGGTATTGTATTTTTTTTTACAGGTAAAAGAGCTGATTACTTTGGGGCAATGCCCCGCAAAAGGCCCTTTTAAAGGCTATTTGTAATTTAGTATAGGGTAGGGATTTTTATTATTTTGGGGGGCTTTTTTATTTTATTAGGGGGATTAGATTAGGTGTAATTAGTTTAAAATTCTTGTAATTATTTTATTTTTTTCTGTAATTTAGTGTTGTTTTTTTTCCGTACTTTAGTTTATTTTATTTAATTGTAGTTAATTGTAGGTAATTTAGTAAATTAATTTAATTATAGTGTAGTGTAAGGTGTAATTGTATCTTAGGTTAGGGTTTATTTTACAGGTAAATTTGTCTTTATTTTAACTAACTTTATTTAATAGTTAATAACTATTTAATAACTATTCTACCTAGTTAAAATAAATACAAACTTGCCTGTAAAATAAAAATAAACCCTGAGATAGCTACAATGTAACTATTAGTTATATTGTAGCTAGCTTAGGGTTTATTTTACAGGTAAGTATTTAGTTTTAAATAGGAATTATTTATTTAATTGTAGTAATTTTATTTAGATGTATTTAAATTATATTTAAGTAAGTGGGGTTTAGGGTTAGACTTAGGTTTAGGGGTTAATAACTTTATTATAGTGGCGGCGACGTTGGCGGCGGCAGATTAGGGGTTAATAAGTGTAGTTAGGTGGCGGCGACATTCGGTGCGGCAGATTAGGGATTAATAAATATAATGTAGGTGTCGGTGATGTTGGGGGCAGCAGATTAGGGGTTCATAGGGATAATGTAGGTGGCGGCGGTGTCCGGAGCGGCAGATTAGGGGTTAATAATATAATGTAGGTGTCGGCAATGTCGGGAGCGGCAGATTAGGGGTTAATAAGTGTAATATTAGGGGTGTTTAGACTCGGGGCTCATGTTAGGGTGTAGACATAAATTCCCATAGGAATCAATGGGGCTGCGTTAGAAGCTGAACGCTGCTTTTTTGCATGTGTTAGGTTTTTTTTTCAGCCGATTCTGCCGCATTGATTCCTATGGGGAAATCGTGCACAAGCACGTTTTGCCAGCTCACCGCTACCGTAAGCAACGCTGGTATTGAGGTGAGATGTGGAGCTAAATTTTGCTCTATGCTCACCTTTTTGCGGCTAACTCCGGGTTTAAAAAAAACTGTAATACCAGCATTGTCTTAAGTGAGCGGTGAGAAAAAACTGCTCGTTAGCAACACACCCCTGTTACCGCAAAACTCCTAATCTTGGTGAAAGTAAACAACATAGTGATAAAATATAACTAACAAAAGGAAGGGGGATTCAGGGGAGGTATAAACGATAAAACTCAAAACCATACATTTGAATTATCACCCTATGAAAAATATATGAAAATTAGTCTTTTCCCCTAGTACACATTTTGTTGATGAACCTTCTACCAATAGATGGCGCTATGTTACACTATGTGCAGGAACTTTCAACCAATAGATGGTGCTATGGCGTGTTACACTATGTGCAGGAACTTTCAACCAATAGATGGTGCTATGGCGTGTTACACTATGTACAGGAACTTTCAACCAATAGATGGTGCTATGGCGTGTTACACTATGTACAGGAACTTTCAACCAATAGATGGTGCTATGGCGTGTTACACTATGTACAGGAACTTTCAACCAATAGATGGTGCTATGGCGTGTTACACAATGTCCAGGTATGTGACCAGGACAGTGATTTTCAACCTTTTTTTTGCCACGGCACATTTTTTTACATAACAAAAGGAAGAGGGATTCAGGGGAGGTATAAACGATAAAACTCACAACCATACATTTGAATTGTCACCCTATGAAAAATATATGAAAATTAGTCTTTTACCCTAATACACATTTTGGTGATGAACTTTCTACCAATAGATGGCGCTATGTAACACTATGTACAGGAACTTTCAACCAATAGATGGTGCTATGGCGTGTTACACAATGTGCAGGCATGTGACCAGGGCATTGATTTTCAACCTTTTTTTGCCACTGCACATTTTTTTACATTAAAAAATCCTGCGGCACACCACCATCCCCAGATTTTACAAAATCACACATTGTAGCCTAATACAGCATATATATATATATATATGAACAATTTAGTCAATTCAATTACTTTATTAGCATGACAGTCACTACAACAGTATTGCCAAAGCTAGAGACACAATAATAACAATCAAAAGTTCCACATATGAGGCTGTTAGGGGGGTACCAGTGATGAAAATAAATTCTTAGGTGATATGCAGTAGTTCCATGCAAGTAAAAGTTCCGCTTGTTAGGGCAGTAAGCAGTGCACAAGTATTGAGCCCAAAAGCAGAAACTACTGGGGCCCAAGTGATCCTACTGTTAAAGTCCCTTGGGGGCACCAGTATAAGAGTTTCACAATCAGTGTAGGATAAGCATAAATATGGGGCCCACAAAAGAGCATCAGTGCTTGGCAATCAGGCAATGATGAGAGTAAACTGAAATTACAAAAGTTAAGCCAGGAGGGCAAATGGCATAAAATGCAAATGATGGTAAACAGAAAGGTCTCGCCCAGTTAAAGCAGATGTCTTCTTCTCTATGCTAGAACAATATAATTAATATCCAGGGCCATTCTCCCTGAGCTTGAGAATCCAGGAAGGGGAGGTAAGTGGATCTGTAAAACTGCAACTGTCGAAGTGTGTAGGCCGCAATTGATCAAAACACCTCCGCAAACACAGAAAGAAAATGGCGGCCATTCCCTCCACTTCGGCCCACTCTCCCCTATTCTTCAAGGCGACTATCAATCCGGACTCCGGTAAGTAACACGTACCTCCTGGCCAGTTACCCCATTCGGAAGATTGGGGACAAGTTAATTTAGGCTCCTAGGCCTCAGAGTATGCCACGGTGATATGTGAGCTGTTGACCCCCAGTACTAACAGGCCTCCGCAACAGGGAGGGGAGAAGAAAAAAAGGACTGCAGCTGTTTGCTTGACCTCCGGAACGCAGCCCCAACCCTCCGGAGTGTCGTATATCCTTTTATTAGATCTCTCAGTAGTCCTCGTGGCTATCGTAGCAGATGCCTTCAAATACATGCGCCGCCACCAAAATGCGCACTGGCTTGACGGGTCTTCTCTTGCTCAGATCTCCTTGATAGGAACGTTTGTAATGCAGCTGAAATCTCTGGAGCGGAGCCCCGACCCTCCGGAGAACTGTGTGAAAGTTGAGAGAGTCCCTGTATGTCCGGATGAGTGTGTAGGGTAGCAGCAGCTACCGGCTTCTGTTCCGCTTCAGGAGTGCATTTAAGCATGAAGGGTCCAATTCACGGCGGCACACCTGACGATCTCTCACGGCACACTACTGTTCCCCGGCACAGTGGTTGAAAATCACTGGACTAGGGAACGGTCACAATTTTTTTTTTTAAACTGGTTCTTAAACAGCTCTTGTTTATTTTATAAAGTTTAAAATATTTTTTTTCTTTCTAATTTTTTAAATATATTTGCTTTATTTGTAAGAGGTGTCCTTTTGATGCTCTAAATATAAACATTAAAAACATAATTTATGCTTACCTGATAAATTCCTTTCTTCTGTTGTGTGATCAGTCCACGGGTCATCATTACTTCTGGGATATAACTCCTCCCCAACAGGAAATGCAAGAGGATTCACCCAGCAGAGCTGCATATAGCTCCTCCCCTCCACGTCAGTCCCAGTCATTCGACCAAGAATCAACGAGAAAGGAGTAACCAAGGGTGAAGTGGTGACTGGAGTATAATTTAAAAGATATTTACCTGCCTTAAAACAGGGCGGGCCGTGGACTGATCACACAACAGAAGAAAGGAATTTATCAGGTAAGCATAAATTATGTTTTCTTCTGTTATGTGTGATCAGTCCACGGGTCATCATTACTTCTGGGATACCAATACCAAAGCAAAAGTACACGGATGACGGGAGGGATAGGCAGGCTCATTATATAGAAGGAACCACTGCCTGAAGAACCTTTCTCCCAAAAATAGCCTCCGAAGAAGCAAAAGTGTCAAATTTGTAAAATTTGGAAAAAGTATGAAGCGAAGACCAAGTTGCAGCCTTGCAAATCTGTTCAACAGAGGCCTCATTCTTAAAGGCCCAAGTGGAAGCCACAGCTCTAGTGGAGTGAGCTGTAATTCTTTCAGGAGGCTGCTGACCAGCAGTCTCATAGGCTAAACGTATTATGCTACGAAGCCAAAAAGAGAGAGAGGTAGCAGAAGCTTTTTGACCTCTCCTCTGTCCAGAATAAACGACAAACAGGGAAGAAGTTTGGCGAAAATCTTTAGTTGCCTGCAAGTAGAACTTGAGGGCACGAACTACATCCAGATTGTGTAGAAGACGTTCCTTCTTTGAAGAAGGATTTGGACACAAGGATGGAACAACAATCTCTTGATTGATATTCCTGTTAGTGACCACCTTAGGTAAGAACCCAGGTTTAGTACGCAGAACTACCTTGTCTGAGTGAAAAATCAGATAAGGAGAATCACAATGTAAGGCTGATAACTCAGAGACTCTTCGAGCCGAGGAAATAGCCATTAAAAACAGAACTTTCCAAGATAACAATTTTATATCAATGGAATGAAGGGGTTCAAATGGAACACCCTGTAAAACGTTAAGAACTAAGTTTAAACTCCATGGCGGAGCAACAGCTTTAAACACAGGCTTGATCCTAGCTAAAGCCTGACAAAAAGCCTGGACGTCTGGATTTTCTGACAGACGCCTGTGTAACAAGATGGACAGAGCTGAAATCTGTCCCTTTAATGAACTAGCTGATAAACCCTTTTCTAACCCTTCTTGTAGAAAAGACAATATCCTAGAGATCCTAACCTTACTCCAGGAGTAATGTTTGGATTCGCACCAGTATAGGTATTTACGCCATATTTTATGGTAAATCTTTCTGGTAACAGGCTTCCTAGCCTGTATCAGGGTATCAATAACCGACTCAGAAAAACCACGTTTTGATAAAATCAAACGTTCAATTTCCAAGCAGTCAGCTTCAGAGAAGTTAGATTTTGATGTTTGAATGGACCCTGTATCAGAAGGTCCTGTCTTAGAGGTAGAGACCAAGGCGGACAGGATGACATGTCCACTAGATCTGCATACCAAGTCCTGCGTGGCCATGCAGGCGCTATTAGAATCACTGATGCTCTCTCCTGTTTGATTTTGGCAATCAATCGAGGAAGCAGCGGAAAGGGTGGAAACACATAAACCATCCCGAAGTTCCAAGGTGCTGTCAAAGCATCTATCAGAACCGCTCCCGGATCCCTGGATCTGGACCCGTAGCGAGGAAGTTTGGCGTTCTGGCGAGACGCCATGAGATCTATCTCTGGTTTGCCCCAACGTCGAAGTATTTGGGCAAAGACCTCCGGATGAAGTTCCCACTCCCCCGGATGAAAAGTCTGGCGACTCAAGAAATCCGCCTCCCAGTTCTCCACTCCCGGGATGTGGATTGCTGACAGGTGGCAAGAGTGAGACTCTGCCCAGCGAATTATCTTTGATACTTCCACCATTGCTAGGGAGCTTCTTGTCCCTCCCTGATGGTTGATGTAAGCTACAGTCGTGATGTTGTCCGACTGAAACCTGATGAACCCCCGAGTTGTTAATTGGGGCCAAGCTAGAAGGGCATTGAGAACTGCTCTCAATTCCAGAATGTTTATTGGAAGGAGACTCTCCTCCTGATTCCATAGTCCCTGAGCCTTCAGAGAATTCCAGACAGCGCCCCAACCTAGTAGGCTGGCGTCTGTTGTTACAATTGTCCAGTCTGGCCTGCTGAATGGCATCCCCCTGGACAGGTGTGGCCGATGAAGCCACCATAGAAGAGAATTTCTGGTCTCTTGATTCAGATTCAGAGTAGGGGACAAATCTGAGTAATCCCCATTCCACTGACTTAGCATGCATAATTGCAGAGGTCTGAGGTGTAGGCGTGCAAAAGGTACTATGTCCATTGCCGCTACCATTAAGCCGATCACCTCCATGCATTGAGCTACTGACGGGTGTTGAATGGAATGAAGGACACGGCATGCATTTTGAAGCTTTGTTAACCTGTCCTCTGTCAGGTAAATCTTCATTTCTACAGAATCTATAAGAGTCCCCAAGAATGGAACTCTTGTGAGAGGAAAAAGAGAACTCTTCTTTTCGTTCACTTTCCATCCATGCGACCTTAGAAATGCCAGAACTAACTCTGTATGAGACTTGGCAGTTTGAAAGCTTGAAGCTTGTATTAGAATGTCGTCTAGGTATGGAGCTACCGAAATCCCTCGCGGTCTTAGTACCGCCAGAAGGGCACCCAGAACCTTTGTGAAGATTCTTGGAGCCGTAGCCAATCCGAATGGAAGAGCTACAAACTGGTAGTGCCTGTCTAAGAAGGCAAACCTTAGATACCGGTGATGATCTTTGTGGATCGGTATGTGAAGGTAAGCATCCTTTAAATCCACTGTGGTCATGTACTGACCCTCTTGGATCATGGGTAAGATTGTCCGAATAGTTTCCATTTTGAACGATGGAACTCTTAGGAATTTGTTTAGAATCTTTAAATCTAAGATTGGCCTGAAAGTTCCCTCTTTTTTGGGAACCACAAACAGGTTTGAGTAGAACCCTTGTCCTTGTTCCGACCGCGGAACCGGATGGATCACTCCCATTATTAACAGATCTTGTACGCAGCGTAGAAACGCTTCTTTCTTTATCTGGTTTGTTGACAACCTTGACAGATGAAATCTCCCTCTTGGGGGAGATAATTTGAAGTCTAGAAGGTATCCCTGAGATATGATCTCTAGTGCCCAGGGATCCTGAACATCTCTTGCCCAGGCCTGGGCGAAGAGAGAGAGTCTGCCCCCCACTGGATCCGGTCCCGGATCGGGGGCTCTCGGTTCATGCTGTCTTTGGGGCAGCAGCAGGTTTCCTGGCCTGCTTGCTCTTGTTCCAGGACTGGTTAGGCTTCCAGCCTTGCCTGTAACGAGCAACAGCTCCTTCCTGTTTTGGTGCAGTGGAGGTTGATGCTGCTCCTGTTTTGAAGTTCCGAAAGGGACGAAAATTAGACTGTCTAGCCTTAGCTTTGGCTTTGTCTTGAGGTAGGGCGTGGCCCTTACCTCCTGTAATGTCAGCGATAATCTCTTTCAAACCGGGCCCAAATAAAGACTGCCCCTTGAAAGGTATATTAAGTAATTTGGACTTAGAAGTAACATCAGCTGACCAGGATTTTAGCCACAGCGCCCTACGTGCCTGTATGGCGAATCCTGAGTTCTTAGCCGTAAGTTTGGTTAAATGTACTACGGCCTCCGAAATGAAGGAATTAGCTAGTTTAAGGACTCTAAGCCTGTCCGTAATGTCGTCTAGCGTAGATGAACTAAGGTTCTCTTCAAGCGACTCAATCCAAAATGCTGCCGCAGCCGTAATCGGCGCGATACATGCAAGGGGTTGTAATATAAAACCTTGTTGAACAAACATTTTCTTAAGGTAACCCTCTAATTTTTTATCCATTGGATCTGAGAAAGCACAGCTATCCTCCACCGGGATAGTGGTACGCTTAGCTAAAGTAGAAACTGCTCCCTCCACCTTGGGGACCGTTTGCCATAAGTCCCGAGTGGTGGCGTCTATTGGAAACATCTTTCTAAATATTGGAGGGGGTGAGAACGGCACACCGGGTCTATCCCACTCCTTAGTAACAATTTCAGTTAGTCTCTTAGGTATAGGAAAAACGTCAGTACTCGCCGGTACCGCAAAGTATTTATCCAACCTACACAGTTTCTCTGGTATTGCAACGGTGTTACAATCGTTGAGAGCTGCTAAGACCTCCCCTAGTAATACACGGAGGTTCTCCAATTTAAATTTAAAATTTGAAATATCTGAGTCCAATCTGTTTGGATCAGAACCGTCACCCACAGAATGAAGCTCTCCGTCCTCATGCTCTGCGAGCTGTGACGCAGTATCAGACATGGCCCTAGCATTGTCAGCGCACTCTGTTCTCACCCCAGAGTGATCACGCTTGCCTCTTAGTTCTGGTAATTTAGACAAAACTTCAGTCATAACAGTAGCCATATCTTGTAATGTTATCTGTAATGGCCGCCCAGATGTACTAGGAGCCAAAATATCACGCACCTCCCGGGCGGGAGATGCAGGTACTGCCGCGTGAGGCGAGTTAGTCGGCATAACTCTCCCCTCGCTGTTTGGTGAAATTTGTTCACATTGTACAGATTGACTTTTATTTAAAGTAGCATCAATACAGTTAGTACATAAATTTCTATTGGGCTCCACCTTGGCATTGGAACAAATGACACAGATATCTTCCTCTGAGTCAGACATGTTTAACACACTAGCAAAAAACTTACAACTTGGTTATAATCTTTTTTAGCAAAAAACGTACTGTGCCTCAAAGAGGTACTAACGATTAAATGACAGTTGAAATAATGAACTGAAAAACAGTTATAGCATCAAACTTTAAAACAACAAAACTTTTAGCAAAGGTTTGTTCCCATTAGTAAAATAACAATAATTAAATTTGACATAAAAAATACAAAGCAACGTTTTTATTCACAGTCACTATAAGAATTCTCACAGCTCTGCTGAGAGAATTTACCTCCCTTCAAAGAAGTTTGAAGACCCCTGAGATCTATCAGAGATGAACCGGATCATGCAGGAAATATAAAAGTATTTTTTGATGCGTAGCAAAGAGCGCCAAAAACGGCCCCTCCCTCTCCCACACAGCAGTGAAGAGAAACGAAACTGTCACAATTAAAGCAAAAAAAAAACTGCCAAGTGGAAAATAATGCCCAAATATTTATTCACACAGTACCTCAGCAATGTAAACGATTCTACATTCCAGCAAAAACGTTTAACATGATAAATAGTTATTAAAAAGGATTAGTGACCTTTAACAGAGTAGTTCCGGTGAAATACCATCCCCAGAATACTGAAGTGTATACATACATGTCATTTTAACGGTATGGCAGGATTTTCTCATCAATTCCATTCAGAAAATAAAAACTGCTACATACCTCAATGCAGATTCATCTGCCCGCTGTCCCCTGATCTGAAGCCTTTACCTCCCTCAGATGGCCGAGAACAGCAATATGATCTTAACTACTCCGGTTAAAATCATAGTAAAAAACTCTGACAGATTCTTCCTCAAACTCTGCCAGAGAAGTAATAACACGCTCCGGTGCTATTTTAAAATAACAAACTTTTGATTGAAGTCATAAAAACTAAGTATAATCACCATAGTCCTCTCACACATCCTATCTAGTCGTTGGGTGCAAGAGAATGACTGGGACTGACGTGGAGGGGAGGAGCTATATGCAGCTCTGCTGGGTGAATCCTCTTGCATTTCCTGTTGGGGAGGAGTTATATCCCAGAAGTAATGATGACCCGTGGACTGATCACACATAACAGAAGAAATGTTAATTAAGTGCTTGTGTGCTATTTA
Source organism: Bombina bombina (assembly GCF_027579735.1). NCBI lineage: Eukaryota > Metazoa > Chordata > Amphibia > Anura > Bombinatoridae > Bombina > Bombina bombina. The sequence continues at coordinate 256,931,025 of NC_069506.1, forward strand.
GAACCAGCAAAACTGCGTCTGTGAAGATATGGATTGTTAAGTCTTTTTTATTGTTTTGTTCACCTCTTGCATAAAACTAACAACCATTGAACATGAATTATTTTGCTGTACAACATATATGCTGAATTAATTTTGGGTGATTGCCAACTATGTGTTCATTAAATAATTGAGATCACTGTGGGAAACTCTATGTAGCCTAAGTATAAAATAACTATTTATGATCTGGGGAAATAATTACTCGGAGGTACACAAATTATATGGACTTGCAGGGTTTGGCAGCCTTGAACCACCCATCTCCCTCAACCTTTTGATCACACAAGTAATTGTACCTTTTTTGGGGATTAAATAGTACAGACATGGACCCTAAGTATAAAATAACTATTTATGATCTGGGGAAATAATTACTGTGAGTTGCACAAATTATATGGACTTGCTGGGTTTGGCCTTGAACCACCCATCTCCCTTAACCTTTTGGTCACACAAGTAATTGTACTTATTTGGGGATTAAAGGGACAGTCAACACCAGAATTTTTGTTGTTTAAAAAGAAAGATAATCCCTTTATTACCCATTCCCCAGTTTTGCACAACCAACACAGTTATATTAATATACTTTTTACCTCTGTAATTATCTTGTATCTAACCTTCTGCTGACTGCCCCCTTATTTCAGTTCTTTTGACAGACATGCAGTTTAGCCAATCAGTGCTCAGTCCTAGGTCAGTTTACGTGCATGAGCTCAATGTTATCTATATGAAACATGTGAACTAATGCCCTCTAGTGGTCAAAATGTATTCAGATTAGAGGCAGTCTTCAAGGTCTAAGAAATTAGCATATGAACCTCCTAGTTTTAGCTTTCAACTAAGAATAACAAGAGAACAAAGCAAAATTGGTGATAAAAGTAAATTGGGAAGTTGTTTAAAATTGCATACCCTATTTAAATCATGAAAGTTTTTTTTGGACTTGACTGTCCCTTTAAATGGTACAGACATGGACCCTTTGACAGTTGGAAACATATTTGTACCTTATTTAGCCATAAATGGTAGATATTAGTTCCTTAAAGGGGCAGTCTACACTAGAATTGTTATTGTTTTAAATGATAGATAATCCCTTTTTTACCCATTCCCCAGTTTTGCATAACCAACACAGTTATATTTATATATTTTTTACCTCTGTGATTATCTTGTATCTGAGCTTCTGCAAACTGCCCCTTTTTTCAGTTCTTTTGACAGACTTGCAGATTAGCCAATCAGTGATAGCTCCCAGGTAACTTCACGTGCATGAGCACAGTGTTATCTATATGAAATTCATGAACTAACACCCTCTAGTGGTGAAAAACCTGTTAAAATGCATTCTTAAAAGGCGGCCTTCAAGGTCTAAGAAATTAGCATATGAACCTCCTAGATTAAGCTTTCAACTAAGAATACCAAGAGAACAAAGCAAAATTGGTGATACAAGTAAATTAGAAAATTGTTTAAAATTACATGCCCTATCTGAATCATGAAAGTTTATTTTGGACTAGACTGTCCCTTTAAGGTGTAATTATGACCCATTGGCGTTACAACCACAGCAGTTGTACCCTAAGTGTTCAAAAACGGAACCCAAACTGTACCTTTTTTATCTGATAAGTGAGTGTAAGATATTAATATTAGTGATATAATGTATTTCCACTAAGCAACTAAGCTATATCAATAAAATCTTAAAAAATTGATAATAAATAGATACAATAGAAAATACAAAAAGCAGGTTGCGCCTATTTAATTTAACCTGGGCCCCAAGTTAAAAAAATTTTTGTCTGAAAGTGGAAATTACAAATCTAAACTATTATTGTGATGGTGAATTTTAATAAAAGAGATAAAAAAGATAAAAAATGGATTTAGTTAAAATTATAATTTATTAAATGTGTAAAATATTTGCTATTGAATAAATAATACTTAATAATGATTCTTTAGTACATTTTATGTGACAAATCTCAATTCTTACAAAGAATAGTTTTTATTATAACAATATTAAAAGGATAAAAAAGACAGATAATATAAGATTATAAATTAGAAACTTATGCAATATAAAATATATTTTAAATGAATTGAACACATTGCATCAGTAACCTAAGGGAACCATTCGAGCAATATCTCCAATAAATAAAAAACATATATATATATAAAAGTAAGTATATGTATGTTCTAATTAGAATTTAAATCTTATCTGAATTGTGTATCTGGTGTATGTTATAGAACAGTGTAGATAGTTTTTATACTTGTTAAACTTTATGGCAAGATGAGGCAAAAAGTTCCTTTTCCAATGTTATTATAATAGTATCCAAATTGGAAAAGAAGTATGCTAAGTTTCTGTTGTTATATTCTGCTAATACCGGTAAAAGCTTTCTTTGTAGTATTACCCTATATTTTGGGTGAGATCCAAGTTGGAAAAAGTCTTACTGTTTTTTATACGAAGCAGGGACGTAACCTCTGTTATCCGGTGGTTATTTTCAAACTCCCGCTATCCTTTTTGGCAGCGTCTCAAATCACGCTGGCGGAAGTATCTGTCTCAAACCAGGATGGTCCGTCTACAGTAGTCTTCCGTCACTTTTTTGTTCACAGTGACTCAGTATCCTCGAAAACGGATATCCCCAGACTTCAGTTTCCTGCAGTTTTGGAAAAGGGTTAAACGCTACGCGTTTCAGCTGCCACTGCAGCCTTTCTCAAGCGATATGTGTTTTGCCCCATCTATCTTCTATTTATAAGTGTTCTATTTGGTGTCTAATTGCGCAATTGTGTATATATTAATTATCACAAAGTATCCAAAATATCTGTGTGTTAATCAGTTATTGTAACGTATAAAGAGCAAAAAAAACATACGATAAAATAAAATAAAAATGAAAACCAACGAAGTATCTGACATTATTGGTCAATAAAAAGTCGTGCAGGAAACTGAAGTCTGGGGATATCCGTTTTCGAGGATACCGAGTCACTGTGAACAAAAAAGTGACGGAAGACTACTGTAGACGGACCATCCTGGTTTGAGACAGATACTTCCGCCAGCGTGATTTGAGACGCTGCCAAAAAGGATAGCGGGAGTTTGAAAATAACCACCGGATAACAGAGGTTACGTCCCTGCTTCGTATAAAAAACAGTAAGACTTTTTCCAACTTGGATCTCACCCAAAATATAGGGTAATACTACAAAGAAAGCTTTTACCGGTATTAGCAGAATATAACAACAGAAACTTAGCATACTTCTTTCCCAATTTGGATACTATTATAATAACATTGGAAAAGGAACTTTTTGCCTCATCTTGCCATAAAGTTTAACAAGTATAAAAACTATCTACACTGTTCTATAACATACACCAGATACACAATTCAGATAAGATTTAAATTCTAATTAGAACATACATATACTTACTTTTATATATATATGTTTTTTATTTATTGGAGATATTGCTCGAATGGTTCCCTTAGGTTACTGATGCAATGTGTTCAATTCATTTAAAATATATTTTATATTGCATAAGTTTCTAATTTATAATCTTATATTATCTGTCTTTTTTATCCTTTTAATATTGTTATAATAAAAACTATTCTTTGTAAGAATTGAGATTTGTCACATAAAATGTACTAAAGAATCATTATTAAGTATTATTTATTCAATAGCAAATATTTTACACATTTAATAAATTATAATTTTAACTAAATCCATTTTTTATCTTTTTTATCTCTTTTATTAAAATTCACCATCACAATAATAGTTTAGATTTGTAATTTCCACTTTCAGACAAAAATTTTTTTAACTTGGGGCCCAGGTTAAATTAAATAGGCGCAACCTGCTTTTTGTATTTTCTATTGTACCTTTTTTATCTGACAGTGTAGAATATCATATACAATACCAGCCTAAACTTTTTTAAAAAACACATTAACATCCTTTTTACTTAAAGGGACACTGTACCCAAAATTTTTCTTTCGTGATTCAGATTGAGCATGAAATTTTAAGCAACTTTCTAATTTACTCCTATTATAAAATTTTCTTCATTCTCTTGGTATCTTTATTTGAAATGCAAGAATGTAAGTTTAGATGCCGGACCATTTTTGGTGAACAACCTGGGTTGTCCTTGCTGATTGGTGGATAAATCAATCCACCAATAAAAAGTGCTGTCCAGAGTACTGAAACGAAAAAAAAGCTTAGATGCCTTCTTTTTCAAATAATGATAGCAAGAGAACGAAGAAAAATTGATAATAGGAGTAAATTAGAAAGATGCTTAAAATTTCATGCTCTTTCTGAATTACAAAAGAAAAAATTTGGGTACAGTGTCCCTTTAAACTGTTTTTCAATAGACAAACTCCATGCATTCTTTGCCTTTTTTGTAGGAGCCAATCTAGGAACTAATGTGGGTAACTCAAGGAGGAAGCAATGTAATTGCATTTTACAGTAATGCAATTTACAAATTTAATGTAAAGACAATTTTAGCACATGGATGTGAAATGACTCAGCAGTGAAGCAGTTAACTGAAAGTCACAACAAACTATGTGAAATGTTTTGCAGCCAATATCAGTGTTTTTATTACCAAACCTTCTAAAATAATGCATAATTTATTCAAACTTTTAATTAGATAAATAGGAAAAAGACGACAGAGCTAATGGACTATTTGTGGTAAGCACACAAACTTAATATTCTGCCTGACATTGTCCAAATGTAAAACATGTTGCAGTTATTTCTAGAACATTTACACAACAAAAATGTAAAATTATCCTATTTGATAAAATGGATATTGACAGAATGATATAATAATATAAAATGTTTCATTATGTGCGGTTTCTATAAAGTAATGTGCACCACCATGTTTAATCTAAGTTTTCTATTTATTTTTCTCTACTGCTGAGGACAAGTATGGACTTATATAAGCATGGCAAAAAAGAGACTGTGCAAACAAGACTATGTAGAACATAGTTGACACTAGTTATCTAAATGGGTTTCCACACAGCCTTTGTTTGTAAAGTGATTTGTATTCAAAGTGATTGTAAAGTTTAATGATTTAGAGCCCAGTATCTAAAAATAATCTTAAAAAGATGGGCACTTTAATTAATTAATTAATTAATTAATTAATTAACCCCTTCTTGACTTTAGGACGTTCCATGTTGCTCTAACTGCGCTGGGCTTTAGTGCCGTTAGGACGGCATGGAACATCCTGTACTGAAGCCAACGCACTTCCTGAATGGGATGCCCCACTGACCTGATCTCATTATTGAAATCTGGCGATCGTATGCATGATGTAGACAAATTAGCCTGGTCATGAAAGGGTTAAACTTTCATTATGGTAAACATATCGCCGATCCTCCGCCTGCATCTCCTTCTGTATTTAGCATATTTATGACGAATCCGGCTTCCTCCAATCATTGTGGGCCCCATGAGCTGAACGCCAAAGGGAGCACGCAACAATTGGAGGAAGCTGGATTCCCCAACAATATGCTCAATACAAAAGGAGATGTGGGTAGAGGATCGGCGGTCTGTTTACCATAATGAAATAGTAAATATTTTTAAAAAGAAGCGTCTTTGTAAAGTTTAATGAATTAAAGTGCCCATGTTTTTAAGATTATTTTTAGATACTGGGCAGTAATTCATTAAACTTTACAATCCCTTTAACCAACTAATATAATTGTAAACATTCATCTACATATTAGTTTAGGCTAATATTTGCTTTGACTACATCATTATAGCTAGCATGTATCTACTGTTTAATATCCCTTTAATTCCTTGACTTCTAGTGAAATCTGCAATGCCTTCCCAAATGTTTTTATATCTAAGTAGAAAGAAATAATCTTCAGAAGACTTTAACATTTTTTAACAATGCATTCTTTTAAATGGACTGGATAACATATTTTCATGATGTGAAAATAACAATACTACAATACAATATATTTTAAAACTGTATTTCAACTTCATAATGATATGCCTGGAGACGTAGTCTTGAATGATTACATTGTATATTTATTCAGCTACATAAATATCAAATACAAAAATAGAAATTAATAGCTAACGATTGGAATCTGGTCCATGCATAGAGGTAGAAAAGAAAATTGAGAGACACACTGAACTGAGACAGAACAAAGCTTTTAACTCGCTATGCCTTTCACAGAGTAGAAATACCCTGTAGCAAATCAGTCTGATGCTGCCAAAAGGCATTAAAATACCAGGTAATAGAGGATTCTGGATGAGTTGTTAGTGCACAGACTACTTAATGTGCTGCTACTGCAAAGGCTACTGGATAAGTTGTTAGTATACAGACTACTGGATGAGTTTCCAGTTCACAGGTTACTGTATGAGTTGCTAGTATACAGACAACTGGATGAGTTTCCAGTTCACAGATTACTGTATGAGTTGCTAGTATACAGACAACTGGATGAGTTTCCAGTTCACAGATTACTGTATGAGTTGCTAGTATACAGACAACTGGATGAGTTTCCAGTTCACAGATTACTGTATGAGTTGCTAGTATACAGACTACTGGATGAGTTTAAAGTTCACAGATTACTGTATGAGTTGCTAGTATACAGACTACTGGATAAGTTTCCAGTTCACAGATTACTGTATGAGTTGCTAGTATACAGACTACTGGATAAGTTTCCAGTTCACAGATTACTGTAAGAGTTGCTAGTATACAGACTACTGGATGAGTTTCCAGTTAACAGGTTACTGTATGAGTTGCTAGTATACAGACTACTGGATCCGTTTCCAGTTCACAGATTACTGTATGAGTTGCTAGTATACAGACTACTGGATGAGTTTCCAGTTCACAGGTTACTGTATGAGTTGCTAGTATACAGACTACTGGATCCGTTTCCAGTTCACAGATTACTGTATGAGTTGCTAGTATACAGACTTCTGGATCAGTTTCCAGTTAACAGGCAACTGTATGAGTTGCTAGTATACAGACTACTGGATGAGTTGCTAGAGCACAGGCTACTATATGAGTTGCTAGAGCACAGGCTACTGGATGAGTTGCTAGAGCACAGGCTACTATATGAGTTGCTAGAGCACAGGCTACTGGATGAGTTGCTAGTGCACAGGCTACTGGATGAGATCATAGAGCAGAGGCTAATGAATGAGATGCTAAAGCACAGGATACTGTATGGGTTGCTAGTATAAAGAATACTGGATGAGTTGCTAGTTCACTGGATGATTTGCTAGTTCACAGGATACTGGATGACTTACTAATATACATATTACTGGATGAGTCGCTAGTGCACAGGCTACTGGATGAGTTGCTAGTGCACAGGCTTCTGGATGAGTTGCTAGAGTACAGGCATCTGGATGAGTTGCTAGTTCACTGGATACTGGATGATTTGCTAGTTCACAGGATACTGGATGACTTACTAATATACAGATTACTGGATGAGTTGCTAGTGCACAGGCTACTGGATGAGTTGCTAGTGCACAGGCATCTGGATGAGTTGCTAGAGTACAGGCATCTGGATGAGTTGCTAGTGCACAGGCTACTGGATGAGTTTCTAGTGCACAGGCTTCTGGATGAGTTGCTAGTGCACAGGCTACTGGATGAGTTGTAAGTGCACACGCTTCTGGATGAGTTGTTGGTGCACAGGCTTCTGGATGAGTTGCTAGTGTGCAGGCTTCTAAATGTGTTGCTAGAGTATAAGATACTGGATGAGTTGCAAGGGCACAGGCTACTGGAGGATTTGTTGGTACAGGCTACTGGATGAGTTACTAACGTACAGGCTACTGGATGAGTTGCTAGAGTACAGGCTACTTTATGAGTTTCTAGGGCGCAGGCTTCTAAATGTGTTGCTAGTGCACAGGCTACTTAATGAGTTGCAAGGATGCGAGCTATGGGATCAATTGTAAGTGTATAGGCTACTGGATGAGTTTATACAGAACAGGCTATTGGATGAGTTGCTATAGTACAGGCTACTGGATGTGTTGCTAGAGCACAGGCTACTGGATGAGTTGCTAGAGCACAGGCAACTGGATGAGTTGCTAGTGCACAGGCTACTGGATGAGTTGCTAATGCACATGCTATGGGAGGAGTTGCTAGTGCATATGCTACTGGATGAGCTGCTAGTTCACAGGATACTGGATGCATTTTTAGAGCACAGGCTACTGGATGAGTTGCTAGAGTACAGGCTACGGGATGAGTTTGTTGAGTACAGGTTACTGGATGACTTACCACTATATAGACTACTGTATGTTGTTAGTGCACAGGTTTCTAGGTGAGTTGCTAGTGCATAGATTACTGGATGAGTAGTAGTGCACAGGCTTCTGGATGAGTTGCTAGAGTACAGGTTACTGGATAAGTTGCTAGTGCACAGGGTTCTGGATGAGTTGCTAGTGCACAGGCTTCTAAATGTGTTGCTAGAACATAGGCTACTAAATGATTTTGTAGAGTACACATTTCTGGAAGATTTTCTAGTATACAGGCTACAGGATGAGTTGCTGGTACACAGGATACTGGATGAGTTGCTAGAGTATAGGCTACTGGATGAGTTGCTAATGCACCGGATACTGGATGAGTTGCGGGTGCACAGGATACAGGATGCGTTGCTAGTGCACAGACTTCTGGATGAGTTGCTAGTGCACAGACTTCTGGATGAGTTGTTAGTGCATAGACTTCTGTATGAGTTGCTAGTGCACAGGCTTCTTGATGAGTTGTTGGTGCACAGGCTTCTGAATGAGTTGCTAGTGCGCAGGCTTCTAAATGTGTTGCTATAGCACAAGATACTGGATGAGTTGCAAGGGCACAGGCTATTGGAGGATGTATTGGTTCACATGATACTACATGAGTTTGTAGAGTACAGGCTACTGGATGAGTTACTAGCATGCAGGCTACTGGATGAGTTGCTAAGGCACAGGCTTCTAAATGTGTTGCTAGTGCACAGGCTATTTGATGAGTTGCAAGGGTGCGAGCTATGGGATCAATTGTAAGGGCACAGGCTACTGAATGAGTTTTTACAGTACAGGCTACAGGATGAGTTGCTAGTTCACAGACTACTGGATGAGTTGCTATAATACAGGTAACTGGATGAGTTGCAAGAGTACAAGCTCCTAGTTGAGTTACTAGTACCCAGAATACTGGATGAGTTGCAAAAGTTCAGATGATGAGTTGCTAGTGCAAAGGCTACTGGATGAGTTGTTAGAGTACAGGTTACTGAATTACGGCTAGATTTAGAGTTTTGTCGGTAACGACCCGCGTAGCTAACGCTGGCTTTTTTCTGGCCGCACCTTTAAAATAACTCTGGTATTGAGAGTCCACAGAATGGCTGCGTTAGGCTCCAAAAAAGGAGCGTACAGCATATTTAACGCCACTGCAACTCTCGATACCAGAGTTGCTTACGGAAGCGGCCAGCTTCAAAAACGTGCTCGTGCACGATTCCCCCATAGGAAGCAATGGGGCTGTTTGAGCTGAAAAAAACACCTGCAAAAAAGCCGCGTTCAGCTCCTAACGCAGCCCCATTGTTTGCTATGGGGAAACACTTCCTACGTCTGCACCTAACACTCTAACATGTACCCCGAGTCTAAACACCCCTAACCTTACACTTATTAACCCCTATTCTGCCGCCCCCGCTATTGCTGACCCCTGTATATTATTTTTAACCCCTAATCTGCCGCTCCGTAAACCGCCGCTACTTACATTATCCCTATGTACCCCTAATCTGCTGCCCCTAACACCGCCGACCCCTATATTATATTTATTAACCCCTAATCTGCCCCCCACAACGTCGCCTCCACCTGCCTACACTTATTAACCCCTAATCTGCCGAGCGGACCGCACCGCTATTATTATAAAGTTATTAACCCCTAATCCGCCTCACTAACCCTATAATAAATAGTATTAGCCCCTAATCTGCCCTCCCTAACATCGCCGACACCTAACTTCAATTATTAACCCCTAATCTGCCGACTGGAGTTCACCGCTATTCTAATAAATGTATTAACCCCTAAAGCTAAGTCTAACCCTAACACTAACACCCCCCTAAATTAAATATAATTTTAATCTAATGAAATTAATTAACTCTTCTTAAATAAATTATTCCAATTTAAAGCTAAATACTTACCTGTAAAATAAATCCTAATATAGCTACAATATAAATTATAATTATATTATAGCTATTTTAGGATTAATATTTATTTTACAGGTAACTTTGTATTTATTTTAACCAGGTACAATAGCTATTAAATAGTTAAGAACTATTTAATAGCTAAAATAGTTAAAATAATTACAAATTTACCTGTAAAATAAATCCTAACCTAAGTTACAATTAAACCTAACACTACACTATCAATAAATAAATTAAATAAAATACCTATAATTATCTACAATTAAACCTAACACTACACTATCAATAAATAAATTAAATACAATTCCTACAAATAAATACAATGAAATAAACTAACTAAAGTACAAAAAATAAAAAAGAACTAAGTTACAAAAAATAAAAAAATATTTACAAACATTAGAAAAATATTACAACAATTTTAAACTAATTACACCTACTCTATGCCCCCTAATAAAATAACAAAGCCCCCCAAAATAAAAAAATGCCCTACCCTATTCTAAATTACTAAAGTTCAAAGCTCTTTTACCTTACCAGCCCTGAACAGGGCCCTTTGCGGGGCATGCCCCAAGAAGTTCAGCTCTTTTGCCTGTAAAAAAAAACAGACAATACCTCCCCCCCAACAATACAACCCACCACCCACATACCCCTAATCTAACCCAACCCCCCCTTAAATAAACCTAACACTAAGCCCCTGAAGATCTTCCTACCTTATCTTCACCATACCAGGTTCACCGATCGATCCAGAAGAGCTCCTCCGATGTCCTGATCCAAGCCCAAGCGGGGGGCTCAAGAGGTCCATGATCCGGCTGAAGTCATCATCCAAGCGGGAGCTGAAGAGGTCCATGATCCGGCTGAAGTCTTCATCCAAGCGGGAGCTGAAGAGGTCCATGATCCGGATGAAGTCTTCTATCAACGGCATCTTCAATCTTCTTTCTTCGGGAGCCATCATCTTCCATCCGACGCGGAACATCCTCTTCTCCCGATGCCTACTCGCCGAATGACGGTTCCTTTAAATGACGTCATCCAAGATGGCGTCCCTCGAATTCCGATTGGCTGATAGGATTCTATCAGCCAATCGGAATTAAGGTAGGAATATTCTGATTGGCTGTTGGAATCAGCCAATCAGAATCAAGTTCAATCCGATTGGCTGATTGGATCAGCCAATCGGATTGAACTTGATTCTGATTGGCTGATTCCATCAGCCAATCAGAATATTCCTACCTTAATTCCGATTGGCTGATAGAATCCTATCAGCCAATCGGAATTCGAGGGACGCCATCTTGGATGACGTCCCTTAAAGGAACCGTCATTCGTCGGGAAGTCGTCGTCGGAAGAAGATGGGTCCGCGGTGGAGGTCTTCAATATGGAGCCGGTCCTCATCGGATGAAGATAGAAGATGCCGCTTGGAAGATGATTGTTGCCGGTCCGGATCTACTCTTCTTCCCGGATAGGATGAAGACTTTGGAGCCTCTTCTGGACTTCTTCAGCCGCCGGATGATGGATGTCTAGCCCCCGCTTGGGCTTAGATGAAGATTTTGGAGCCAGGACGGATTGGTGATACCCGGTGAGGTGAAGATAAGGTAGGAAGATCTTCAGGGGCTTAGTGTTAGGTTTATTTAAGGGGGGTTTGGGTTAGATTAGGGGTATGTGGGTGGTGGGTTGTAATGTTGGGGGGGGTAGTGTATGTTTTTTTTTACAGGCAAAAGAGCTGAATTCTTTGGGGCATGCCCCGCAAAGGGCCCTGTTCAGGGCTGGTAAGGTAAAAGAGCTTTGAACTTTTGTAATTTAGAATAGGGTAGGGCATTTTTTATTTTGGGGGGCTTTGTTATTTTATTAGGGGGCTTAGAGTAGGTGTAATTAGTTTAAATTGTTGTAATATTTTTCTTATGTTTGTAAATATTTTTTTATTTTTTGTAACTTAGTTTTTTTTTATTTTTTGTACTTTAGTTAGTTTATTTCAATGTAGTTATTTGTAGGTATTGTATTTAATGAATTTATTGATAGTGTAGTGTTAGGTTTAATTGTAGGTAATTGTAGGTATTGTATTTAATTAATTTATTGATAGTGTAGTGTTAGGTTTAATTGTAACTTAGGTTAGGATTTATTTTACAGGTAATTTTGTAATTATTTTAACTATTTTAGCTATTAAATAGTTCTTAACTATTTAATAGCTATTGTACCTGGTTAAAATAAATACAAAGTTACCTGTAAAATAAATATTAATCCTAAAATAGCTATAATATAATTATAATTTATATTGTAGCTATATTAGGATTTATTTTACAGGTAAGTATTTAGCTTTAAATAGGAATAATTTATTTAATAAGAGTTAATTAATTTTGTTAGATTTAAATTATATTTAACTTAGGGGGTGTTAGTGTTAGGGTTAGACTTAGCTTTAGGGGTTAATACATTTATTAGAATAGCGGCGAGATTCGGTCGGCAGATTAGGGGTTAATAATTGAAGTTAGGTGTCGGCGATGTTAGGGAGGGCAGATTAGGGGTTAATAAATATAATATAGGGGTCGGCGGTGTTAGGGGCAGCAGATTAGGGGTACATAGCTATAATGTAGGTGGAGGCTCTTTGCGGTCGGCAGATTAGGGGTTAATTATTGTAGGTAGGTGGCGGCGACGTTGTGGGGGGCAGGTTAGGGGTTAATAAATATAGGGGTCGGCGATGTTAGGGCAGCAGATTAGGGGTACATAGCTATAATGTAGCTGGCGGCGGCGTGCGGACGGCAGATTAGGGGTTAATAAGTGTAGGTAGCTGGCGGCGACGTTGTGGGGGGCAGATTAGGGGTTAATAAATATAATATAGGGGTCGGCGGTGTTAGGGGCAGCAGATTAGGGGTACATAAGGATAACGTAGGTGGCGGTCGGCAGATTAGGGGTTAAATAAATTTAATCGAGTGTCGGCAATGTGGGGGGACCTCGGTTTAGGGGTACATAGGTAGTTTATGGGTGTTAGTGTACTTTTGGGCACAGTAGTTAAGAGCTTTATGAACCGGCGTTAGCCCAGAAAGCTCTTAACTACTGACTTTTTCTGCGGCTGGAGTTTTGTCGTTAGATTTCTAACGCTCACTTCAGCCACGACTCTAAATACCGGAGTTAGAAAGATCCCATTGAAAAGATAGGATACGCAATTGACGTAAGGAGATCTGCGGTATGGAAAAGTTGCGGCTGAAAAGTGAGCGTTAGACCCTTTTTTGAATGACTCCAAATACCGGCGGTAGCCTAAAACCAGTGTTAGGAGCCTCTAACGCTGGTTTTCACGGCTACCGCCAAACTCCAAATCTAGGCCTTAGTTTATAGTGCACATGCTACTGTATGAGTTGTTAGAGTACAGGTTATTGAATTAGTTGCTAGTGCACATTCTACTGGATGAGTTATTAGAGTACAGGTTACTGAATTAGTTGCACATGCTACTGGATGAGTTGCTAGGACACAGGCTTTTAAATGTCTTGCTAGTGCACAGGGTACTTGATGAGTTGCAAGGGTGCAAGATATGAGATCAATTGCAAGTGCACAGGCTACTGGATGAGTTTGTTTTCACAGTACAGGCTACTGGATGAGTTGCTTATTCACAGGCTACTGGATGAGTTGCTAATTCACAGACTACTGGATGAGTTTTTATAGTACAGACTACTGGATGTGTTGCTAGAGCACAGGCTACTGGATAAGCTGCTATTGCAAAGAATACTGGATGAGTTGCTAGAGTACAGGCTCCTAGATGGGTTGCTATAGAACTGATTGAGTTGCTAGTACACTGGAACTGGATTAGTTGCTAGAGTACAGACTCCTAGATGAGTTACTAGTACACAGACAACTGGATGAGTTGCTAGAGTACAGGCTACTGGATGAATTTCTAAGGCACAGGCTTCTAAATGTGTTGCTAGTGCACAGGCTATTTGATGAGTTGCAAGGGTGCGAGCTATGGGATCAATTGTAAGTGCACAGGCTACTGAATGAGTTTTTACAGTACAGGCTACAGGATGAGTTGCTAGTTCACAGACTACTGGATGAGTTGCTATAATACAGGTAACTGGATGAGTTGCAAGAGTACAAGCTCCTGGTTGAGTTACTAGTACCCAGAATACTGGATGAGTTGCAAAAGTACAGGTGATGAGTTGCTAGTGCAAAGGCTACTGGATGAGTTGTTAGAGTACAGGTTACTGAATTAGTTGCTAGTGCACATGCTACTGGATGAGTTGTTAGAGTACAGGTTACTGAATTAGTTGCTAGTGCACATGCTACTGGATGAGTTATTAGAGTACAGGTTCCTGAATTAGTTGCTAGTGCACATGCTACTGGATGAGTTGCTAGGACACAGGCTTTTAAATGTCTTGCTAGTGCACAGGGTACTTGATGAGTTGCAAGGGTGCAAGATATGAGATCAATTGCAAGTGCACAGGCTACGGGATGAGTTTGTTTTCACAGTACAGGCTACTGGATGAGTTGCTAATTCACAGGCTACTGGATGAGTTGCTTATTCACAGACTACTGGATGAGTTTTTATAGTACAGACTACTGGATGTGTTGCTAGAGCACAGACTTCTGGATGAGTTGCTAGTGCACAGACTTCTGGATGAGTTGTTAGTGCATAGACTTCTGTATGAGTTGCTAGTGCACAGGCTTCTTGATGAGTTGTTGGTGCATAGGCTTCTGAATGAGTTGCTAGTGCGCAGGCTTCTAAATGTGTTGCTATAGCACAAGATACTGGATGAGTTGCAAGGGCACAGGCTATTGGAGGATGTATTGGTTCACATGATACTACATGAGTTTGTAGAGTACAGGCTACTGGATGAGTTACTAGCATGCAGGCTACTGGATGAGTTGCTAAGGCACAGGCTTCTAAATGTGTTGCTAGTGCACAGGCTATTTGATGAGTTGCAAGGGTGCGAGCTATGGGATCAATTGTAAGTGCACAGGCTACTGAATGCGTTTTTACAGTACAGGCTACAGGATGAGTTGCTAGTTCACAGACTACTGGATGAGTTGCTATAATACAGGTAACTGGATGAGTTGCAAGAGTACAAGCTCCTAGTTGAGTTACTAGTACCCAGAATACTGGATGAGTTGCAAAAGTACAGATGATGAGTTGTTAGAGTACAGGTTACTGAATTAGTTGCTAGTGCACATTCTACTGGATGAGCTATTAGAGTACAGGTTACTGAATTAGTTGCTAGAGCACATGCTACTGGATGAGTTGCTAGGACACAGGCTTTTAAATGTCTTGCTAGTGCACAGGGTACTTGATGAGTTGCAAGGGTGCAAGATATGAGATCAATTGCAAGTGCACAGGCTACTGGATGAGTTTGTTTTCACAGTACAGGCTACTGGATGAGTTGCTAATTCACAGGCTACTGGATGAGTTGCTAATTCACAGACTACTGGATGAGTTTTTATAGTACAGACTACTGGATGTGTTGCTAGAGCACAGGCTACTGGATAAGCTGCTATTGCACAGGATACTGGATGAGTTGCTAGAGTACAGGCTCCTAGATGGGTTGCTAGAGAGAACTGATTGAGTTGCTAGTACACTGGAACTGGATTAGTTGCTAGAGTACAGGCTCCTAGATGAGTTACTAGTACACAGACAACTGGATGAGTTGCTAGAGTACAGGCTACTGGATGAATTTCTAAAGCACATGCTTTTAAATGTGTTGCTAGTGCACAGGCTATTTGATGAGTTGCAAGGGTGCGAGCTATGGGATCAATTGTAAGTGCACATGCTACTGAATGAGTTTTTACAGTACAGGCTACAGGATGAGTTGCTAGTTCACAGACTACTGGATGAGTTGCTATAATACAGGTAACTGGATGAGTTGGAAGAGTACAAGCTCCTGGTTGAGTTACTAGTACCCAGAATACTGGATGAGTTGCAAAAGTACAGATGATGAGTTGTTAGAGTACAGGTTACTGAATTAGTTGCTAGTGCACATGCTACTGGATGAGTTGTTAGAGTACAGGTTACTGAATTAGTTGCTAGTGCACATGCTACTGGATGAGTTGCTAGGACACAGGCTTTTAAATGTCTTGCTAGTGCACAGGGTACTTGATGAGTTGCAAGGGTGCAAGATATGAGATCAATTGCAAGTGCACAGGCTACTGGATGAGTTTGTTTTCACAGTACAGGCTACTGGATGAGTTGCTAATTCACAGGCTACTGGATGAGTTGCTTATTCACAGACTACTGGATGAGTTTTTATAGTACAGACTACTGGATGTGTTGCTAGAGCACAGACTTCTGGATGAGTTGCTAGTGCACAGACTTCTGGATGAGTTGTTAGTGCATAGACTTCTGTATGAGTTGCTAGTGCACAGGCTTCTTGATGAGTTGTTGGTGCATAGGCTTCTGAATGAGTTGCTAGTGCGCAGGTTTCTAAATGTGTTGCTATAGCACAAGATACTGGATGAGTTGCAAGGGCACAGGCTATTGGAGGATGTATTGGTTCACATGATACTACATGAGTTTGTAGAGTACAGGCTACTGGATGAGTTACTAGCATGCAGGCTACTGGATGAGTTGCTAAGGCACAGGCTTCTAAATGTGTTGCTAGTGCACAGGCTATTTGATGAGTTGCAAGGGTGCGAGCTATGGGATCAATTGTAAGTGCACAGGCTACTGAATGAGTTTTTACAGTACAGGCTACAGGATGAGTTGCTAGTTCACAGACTACTGGATGAGTTGCTATAATACAGGTAACTGGATGAGTTGCAAGAGTACAAGCTCCTAGTTGAGTTACTAGTACCCAGAATTCTGGATGAGTTGCAAAAGTACAGATGATGAGTTGTTAGAGTACAGGTTACTGAATTAGTTGCTAGTGCACATTCTACTGGATGAGCTATTAGAGTACAGGTTACTGAATTAGTTGCTAGAGCACATGCTACTGGATGAGTTGCTAGGACACAGGCTTTTAAATGTCTTGCTAGTGCACAGGGTACTTGATGAGTTGCAAGGGTGCAAGATATGAGATCAATTGCAAGTGCACAGGCTACTGGATGAGTTTGTTTTCACAGTACAGGCTACTGGATGAGTTGCTTATTCACAGGCTACTGGATGAGTTGCTAATTCACAGACTACTGGATGAGTTTTTATAGTACAGACTACTGGATGTGTTGCTAGAGCACAGGCTACTGGATAAGCTGCTATTGCACAGGATACTGGATGAGTTGCTAGAGTACAGGCTCCTAGATGGGTTGCTAGAGAGAACTGATTGAGTTGCTAGTACACTGGAACTGGATTAGTTGCTAGAGTACAGGCTCCTAGATGAGTTACTAGTACAGAGACAACTGGATGAGTTGCTAGAGTACAGGCTACTGGATGAATTTCTAAAGCACATGCTTTTAAATGTGTTGCTAGTGCACAGGCTATTTGATGAGTTGCAAGGGTGCGAGCTATGGGATCAATTGTAAGTGCACAGGCTACTGAATGAGTTTTTACAGTACAGGCTACAGGATGAGTTGCTAGTTCACAGACTACTGGATGAGTTGCTATAATACAGGTAACTGGATGAGTTGGAAGAGTACAAGCTCCTGGTTGAGTTACTAGTACCCAGAATACTGGATGAGTTGCAAAAGTACAGGTGATGAGTTGCTAGTGCAAAGGCTACTGGATGAGTTGTTAGAGTACAGGTTACTGAATTAGTTGCTAGTGCACATGCTACTGGATGAGTTGCTAGTTCACAGACTACTGGATGAGTTGCTATAATACAGGTAACTGGATGAGTTGCAAGAGTACAAGCTCCTGGTTGAGTTACTAGTACCCAGAATACTGGATGAGTTGCAAAAGTACAGGTGATGAGTTGCTAGTGCAAAGGCTACTGGATGAGTTGTTAGAGTACAGGTTACTGAATTAGTTGCTAGTGCACATGCTACTGGATGAGTTGTTAGAGTACAGGTTACTGAATTAGTTGCTAGTGCACATGCTACTGGATGAGTTGTTAGAGTACAGGTTACTGAATTAGTTGCTAGTGCACATGCTACTGGATGAGTTGTTAGAGTACAGGTTACTGAATTAGTTGCTAGTGCACGTGCTACTGGATGAGTTGCTAGGACACAGGCTTTTAAATGTCTTGCTAGTGCACAGGGTACTTGATGAGTTGCAAGGGTGCAAGATATGAGATCAATTGCAAGTGCACAGGCTACTGGATGAGTTTGTTTTCACAGTACAGGCTACTGGATGAGTTGCTAATTCACAGGCTACTGGATGAGTTGCTTATTCACAGACTACTGGATGAGTTTTTATAGTACAGACTACTGGATGTGTTGCTAGAGCACAGACTTCTGGATGAGTTGCTAGTGCACAGACTTCTGGATGAGTTGTTAGTGCATAGACTTCTGTATGAGTTGCTAGTGCACAGGCTTCTTGATGAGTTGTTGGTGCATAGGCTTCTGAATGAGTTGCTAGTGCGCAGGCTTCTAAATGTGTTGCTATAGCACAAGATACTGGATGAGTTGCAAGGGCACAGGCTATTGGAGGATGTATTGGTTCACATGATACTACATGAGTTTGTAGAGTACAGGCTACTGGATGAGTTACTAGCATGCAGGCTGCTGGATGAGTTGCTAAGGCACAGGCTTCTAAATGTGTTGCTAGTGCACAGGCTATTTGATGAGTTGCAAGGGTGCGAGCTATGGGATCAATTGTAATTGCACAGGCTACTGAATGAGTTTTTACAGTACAGGCTACAGGATGAGTTGCTAGTTCACAGACTACTGGATGAGTTGCTATAATACAGGTAACTGGATGAGTTGCAAGAGTACAAGCTCCTAGTTGAGTTACTAGTACCCAGAATACTGGATGAGTTGCAAAAGTACAGATGATGAGTTGTTAGAGTACAGGTTACTGAATTAGTTGCTAGTGCACATTCTACTGGATGAGCTATTAGAGTACAGGTTACTGAATTAGTTGCTAGAGCACATGCTACTGGATGAGTTGCTAGGACACAGGCTTTTAAATGTCTTGCTAGTGCACAGGGTACTTGATGAGTTGCAAGGGTGCAAGATATGAGATCAATTGCAAGTGCACAGGCTACTGGATGAGTTTGTTTTCACAGTACAGGCTACTGGATGAGTTGCTAATTCACAGGCTACTGGATGAGTTGCTAATTCACAGACTACTGGATGAGTTTTTATAGTACAGACTACTGGATGTGTTGCTAGAGCACAGGCTACTGGATAAGCTGCTATTGCACAGGATACTGGATGAGTTGCTAGAGTACAGGCTCCTAGATGGGTTGCTAGAGAGAACTGATTGAGTTGCTAGTACACTGGAACTGGATTAGTTGCTAGAGTACAGGCTCCTAGATGAGTTACTAGTACAGAGACAACTGGATGAGTTGCTAGAGTACAGGCTACTGGATGAATTTCTAAAGCACATGCTTTTAAATGTGTTGCTAGTGCACAGGCTATTTGATGAGTTGCAAGGGTGCGAGCTATGGGATCAATTGTAAGTGCACAGGCTACTGAATGAGTTTTTACAGTACAGGCTACAGGATGAGTTGCTAGTTCACAGACTACTGGATGAGTTGCTATAATACAGGTAACTGGATGAGTTGGAAGAGTACAAGCTCCTGGTTGAGTTACTAGTACCCAGAATACTGGATGAGTTGCAAAAGTACAGGTGATGAGTTGCTAGTGCAAAGGCTACTGGATGAGTTGTTAGAGTACAGGTTACTGAATTAGTTGCTAGTGCACATGCTACTGGATGAGTTGTTAGAGTACAGGTTACTGAATTAGTTGCTAGTGCACATGCTACTGGATGAGTTGTTAGAGTACAGGTTACTGAATTAGTTGCTAGTGCACATGCTACTGGATGAGTTGCTAGAGTACAGGTTACTGAATTAGTTGCTAGTGCACATGCTACTGGATGAGTTGCTAGGACACAGGCTTTTAAATGTCTTGCTAGTGCACAGGGTACTTGATGAGTTGCAAGGGTGCAAGATATGAGATCAATTGCAAGTGCACAGGCTACTGGATGAGTTTGTTTTCACAGTACAGGCTACTGGATGAGTTGCTAATTCACAGGCTACTGGATGAGTTGCTTATTCACAGACTACTGGATGAGTTTTTATAGTACAGACTACTGGATGTGTTGCTAGAGCACAGACTTCTGGATGAGTTGCTAGTGCACAGACTTCTGGATGAGTTGTTAGTGCATAGACTTCTGTATGAGTTGCTAGTGCACAGGCTTCTTGATGAGTTGTTGGTGCATAGGCTTCTGAATGAGTTGCTAGTGCGCAGGCTTCTAAATGTGTTGCTATAGCACAAGATACTGGATGAGTTGCAAGGGCACAGGCTATTGGAGGATGTATTGGTTCACATGATACTACATGAGTTTGTAGAGTACAGGCTACTGGATGAGTTACTAGCATGCAGGCTACTGGATGAGTTGCTAAGGCACAGGCTTCTAAATGTGTTGCTAGTGCACAGGCTATTTGATGAGTTGCAAGGGTGCGAGCTATGGGATCAATTGTAAGTGCACAGACTACTGAATGAGTTTTTACAGTACAGGCTACAGGATGAGTTGCTAGTTCACAGACTACTGGATGAGTTGCTATAATACAGGTAACTGGATGAGTTGCAAGAGTACAAGCTCCTAGTTGAGTTACTAGTACCCAGAATACTGGATGGGTTGCAAAAGTACAGATGATGAGTTGTTAGAGTACAGGTTACTGAATTAGTTGCTAGTGCACATTCTACTGGATGAGCTATTAGAGTACAGGTTACTGAATTAGTTGCTAGAGCACATGCTACTGGATGAGTTGCTAGGACACAGGCTTTTAAATGTCTTGCTAGTGCACAGGGTACTTGATGAGTTGCAAGGGTGCAAGATATGAGATCAATTGCAAGTGCACAGGCTACTGGATGAGTTTGTTTTCACAGTACAGGCTACTGGATGAGTTGCTTATTCACAGGCTACTGGATGAGTTGCTAATTCACAGACTACTGGATGAGTTTTTATAGTACAGACTACTGGATGTGTTGCTAGAGCACAGGCTACTGGATAAGCTGCTATTGCACAGGATACTGGATGAGTTGCTAGAGTACAGGCTCCTAGATGGGTTGCTAGAGAGAACTGATTGAGTTGCTAGTACACTGGAACTGGATTAGTTGCTAGAGTACAGGCTCCTAGATGAGTTACTAGTACAGAGACAACTGGATGAGTTGCTAGAGTACAGGCTACTGGATGAATTTCTAAAGCACATGCTTTTAAATGTGTTGCTAGTGCACAGGCTATTTGATGAGTTGCAAGGGTGCGAGCTATGGGATCAATTGTAAGTGCACAGGCTACTGAATGAGTTTTTACAGTACAGGCTACAGGATGAGTTGCTAGTTCACAGACTACTGGATGAGTTGCTATAATACAGGTAACTGGATGAGTTGGAAGAGTACAAGCTCCTGGTTGAGTTACTAGTACCCAGAATACTGGATGAGTTGCAAAAGTACAGGTGATGAGTTGCTAGTGCAAAGGCTACTGGATGAGTTGTTAGAGTACAGGTTACTGAATTAGTTGCTAGTGCACATGCTACTGGATGAGTTGCTAGTTCACAGACTACTGGATGAGTTGCTATAATACAGGTAACTGGATGAGTTGCAAGAGTACAAGCTCCTGGTTGAGTTACTAGTACCCAGAATACTGGATGAGTTGCAAAAGTACAGGTGATGAGTTGCTAGTGCAAAGGCTACTGGATGAGTTGTTAGAGTACAGGTTACTGAATTAGTTGCTAGTGCACATGCTACTGGATGAGTTGTTAGAGTACAGGTTACTGAATTAGTTGCTAGTGCACATGCTACTGGATGAGTTGTTAGAGTACAGGTTACTGAATTAGTTGCTAGTGCACATGCTACTGGATGAGTTGTTAGAGTACAGGTTACTGAATTAGTTGCTAGTGCACGTGCTACTGGATGAGTTGCTAGGACACAGGCTTTTAAATGTCTTGCTAGTGCACAGGGTACTTGATGAGTTGCAAGGGTGCAAGATATGAGATCAATTGCAAGTGCACAGGCTACTGGATGAGTTTGTTTTCACAGTACAGGCTACTGGATGAGTTGCTAATTCACAGGCTACTGGATGAGTTGCTTATTCACAGACTACTGGATGAGTTTTTATAGTACAGACTACTGGATGTGTTGCTAGAGCACAGACTTCTGGATGAGTTGCTAGTGCACAGACTTCTGGATGAGTTGTTAGTGCATAGACTTCTGTATGAGTTGCTAGTGCACAGGCTTCTTGATGAGTTGTTGGTGCATAGGCTTCTGAATGAGTTGCTAGTGCGCAGGCTTCTAAATGTGTTGCTATAGCACAAGATACTGGATGAGTTGCAAGGGCACAGGCTATTGGAGGATGTATTGGTTCACATGATACTACATGAGTTTGTAGAGTACAGGCTACTGGATGAGTTACTAGCATGCAGGCTGCTGGATGAGTTGCTAAGGCACAGGCTTCTAAATGTGTTGCTAGTGCACAGGCTATTTGATGAGTTGCAAGGGTGCGAGCTATGGGATCAATTGTAAGTGCACAGGCTACTGAATGAGTTTTTACAGTACAGGCTACAGGATGAGTTGCTAGTTCACAGACTACTGGATGAGTTGCTATAATACAGGTAACTGGATGAGTTGCAAGAGTACAAGCTCCTAGTTGAGTTACTAGTACCCAGAATACTGGATGAGTTGCAAAAGTACAGATGATGAGTTGTTAGAGTACAGGTTACTGAATTAGTTGCTAGTGCACATTCTACTGGATGAGCTATTAGAGTACAGGTTACTGAATTAGTTGCTAGAGCACATGCTACTGGATGAGTTGCTAGGACACAGGCTTTTAAATGTCTTGCTAGTGCACAGGGTACTTGATGAGTTGCAAGGGTGCAAGATATGAGATCAATTGCAAGTGCACAGGCTACTGGATGAGTTTGTTTTCACAGTACAGGCTACTGGATGAGTTGCTAATTCACAGGCTACTGGATGAGTTGCTAATTCACAGACTACTGGATGAGTTTTTATAGTACAGACTACTGGATGTGTTGCTAGAGCACAGGCTACTGGATAAGCTGCTATTGCACAGGATACTGGATGAGTTGCTAGAGTACAGGCTCCTAGATGGGTTGCTAGAGAGAACTGATTGAGTTGCTAGTACACTGGAACTGGATTAGTTGCTAGAGTACAGGCTCCTAGATGAGTTACTAGTACAGAGACAACTGGATGAGTTGCTAGAGTACAGGCTACTGGATGAATTTCTAAAGCACATGCTTTTAAATGTGTTGCTAGTGCACAGGCTATTTGATGAGTTGCAAGGGTGCGAGCTATGGGATCAATTGTAAGTGCACAGGCTACTGAATGAGTTTTTACAGTACAGGCTACAGGATGAGTTGCTAGTTCACAGACTACTGGATGAGTTGCTATAATACAGGTAACTGGATGAGTTGGAAGAGTACAAGCTCCTGGTTGAGTTACTAGTACCCAGAATACTGGATGAGTTGCAAAAGTACAGGTGATGAGTTGCTAGTGCAAAGGCTACTGGATGAGTTGTTAGAGTACAGGTTACTGAATTAGTTGCTAGTGCACATGCTACTGGATGAGTTGTTAGAGTACAGGTTACTGAATTAGTTGCTAGTGCACATGCTACTGGATGAGTTGTTAGAGTACAGGTTACTGAATTAGTTGCTAGTGCACATGCTACTGGATGAGTTGCTAGAGTACAGGTTACTGAATTAGTTGCTAGTGCACATGCTACTGGATGAGTTGCTAGGACACAGGCTTTTAAATGTCTTGCTAGTGCACAGGGTACTTGATGAGTTGCAAGGGTGCAAGATATGAGATCAATTGCAAGTGCACAGGCTACTGGATGAGTTTGTTTTCACAGTACAGGCTACTGGATGAGTTGCTAATTCACAGGCTACTGGATGAGTTGCTTATTCACAGACTACTGGATGAGTTTTTATAGTACAGACTACTGGATGTGTTGCTAGAGCACAGACTTCTGGATGAGTTGCTAGTGCACAGACTTCTGGATGAGTTGTTAGTGCATAGACTTCTGTATGAGTTGCTAGTGCACAGGCTTCTTGATGAGTTGTTGGTGCATAGGCTTCTGAATGAGTTGCTAGTGCGCAGGCTTCTAAATGTGTTGCTATAGCACAAGATACTGGATGAGTTGCAAGGGCACAGGCTATTGGAGGATGTATTGGTTCACATGATACTACATGAGTTTGTAGAGTACAGGCTACTGGATGAGTTACTAGCATGCAGGCTACTGGATGAGTTGCTAAGGCACAGGCTTCTAAATGTGTTGCTAGTGCACAGGCTATTTGATGAGTTGCAAGGGTGCGAGCTATGGGATCAATTGTAAGTGCACAGACTACTGAATGAGTTTTTACAGTACAGGCTACAGGATGAGTTGCTAGTTCACAGACTACTGGATGAGTTGCTATAATACAGGTAACTGGATGAGTTGCAAGAGTACAAGCTCCTAGTTGAGTTACTAGTACCCAGAATACTGGATGGGTTGCAAAAGTACAGATGATGAGTTGTTAGAGTACAGGTTACTGAATTAGTTGCTAGTGCACATTCTACTGGATGAGCTATTAGAGTACAGGTTACTGAATTAGTTGCTAGAGCACATGCTACTGGATGAGTTGCTAGGACACAGGCTTTTAAATGTCTTGCTAGTGCACAGGGTACTTGATGAGTTGCAAGGGTGCAAGATATGAGATCAATTGCAAGTGCACAGGCTACTGGATGAGTTTGTTTTCACAGTACAGGCTACTGGATGAGTTGCTAATTCACAGGCTACTGGATGAGTTGCTAATTCACAGACTACTGGATGAGTTTTTATAGTACAGACTACTGGATGTGTTGCTAGAGCACAGGCTACTGGATAAGCTGCTATTGCACAGGATACTGGATGAGTTGCTAGAGTACAGGCTCCTAGATGGGTTGCTAGAGAGAACTGATTGAGTTGCTAGTACACTGGAACTGGATTAGTTGCTAGAGTACAGGCTCCTAGATGAGTTACTAGTACACAGACAACTGGATGAGTTGCTAGAGTACAGGCTACTGGATGAATTTCTAAAGCACATGCTTTTAAATGTGTTGCTAGTGCACAGGCTATTTGATGAGTTGCAAGGGTGCGAGCTATGGGATCAATTGTAAGTGCACAGGCTACTGAATGAGTTTTTACAGTACAGGCTGCAGGATGAGTTGCTAGTTCACAGACTACTGGATGCGTTGCTATAATACAGGTAACTGGATGAGTTGGAAGAGTACAAGCTCCTGGTTGAGTTACTAGTACCCAGAATACTGGATGAGTTGCAAAAGTACAGGTGATGAGTTGCTAGTGCAAAGGCTACTGGATGAGTTGTTAGAGTACAGGTTACTGAATTAGTTGCTAGTGCACATGCTACTGGATGAGTTGTTAGAGTACAGGTTACTGAATTAGTTGCTAGTGCACATGCTACTGGATGAGTTGTTAGAGTACAGGTTACTGAATTAGTTGCTAGTGCACATGCTACTGGATGAGTTGTTAGAGTACAGGTTACTGAATTAGTTGCTAGTGCACATGCTACTGGATGAGTTGCTAGGACACAGGCTTTTAAATGTCTTGCTAGTGCACAGGGTACTTGATGAGTTGCAAGGGTGCAAGATATGAGATCAATTGCAAGTGCACAGGCTACTGGAGGAGTTTGTTTTCACAGTACAGGCTACTGGATGAGTTGCTAATTCACAGGCTACTGGATGAGTTGCTAATTCACAGACTACTGGATGAGTTTTTATAGTACAGACTACTGGATGTGTTGCTAGAGCACAGGCTACTGGATAAGCTGCTATTGCACAGGATACTGGCTGAGTTGCTAGAGCACAGGCTACTGGATAAGCTGCTATTGCACAGGATACTGGCTGAGTTGCTAGAGTACAAGCTCCTAGATGGGTTGCTAGAGAACTGATTGAGTTGCTAGTACACTGGAACTGGATTAGTTGCTAGAGTACAGGCTCCTAGATGAGTTACTAGTACACAGACAACTGGATGAGTTGCTAGAGTACAGGCTACTGGATGAATTTCTAAGGCACAGGCTTCTATATGTGTTGCTAGTGCACAGGCTATTTGATGAGTTGCAAGGGTGCGAGCTATGGGATCAATTGTAAGTGCACAGGCTACTGAATGAGTTTTTACAGTACAGGCTACAGGATGAGTTGCTAGTTCACAGACTACTGGATGAGTTGCTATAATACAGGTAACTGGATGAGTTGCAAGAGTACAAGCTCCTGGTTGAGTTACTAGTACCCAGAATACTGGATGAGTTGCAAAAGTACAGGTGATGAGTTGCTAGTGCAAAGGCTACTGGATGAGTTGTTAGAGTACAGGTTACTGAATTAGTTGCTAGTGCACATGCTACTGGATGAGTTGTTAGAGTACAGGTTACTGAATTAGTTG
The DNA here is from genome assembly GCF_027579735.1 of Bombina bombina. NCBI lineage: Eukaryota > Metazoa > Chordata > Amphibia > Anura > Bombinatoridae > Bombina > Bombina bombina. Next base: position 256,957,512 of record NC_069506.1, read on the forward strand.
CTAGTGCACATGCTACTGGATGAGTTGTTAGAGTACAGGTTACTGAATTAGTTGCTAGTGCACATGCTACTGGATGAGTTGCTAGGACACAGGCTTTTAAATGTCTTGCTAGTGCACAGGGTACTTGATGAGTTGCAAGGGTGCAAGATATGAGATCAATTGCAAGTGCACAGGCTACTGGATGAGTTTGTTTTCACAGTACAGGCTACTGGATGAGTTGCTAATTCACAGGCTACTGGATGAGTTGCTTATTCACAGACTACTGGATGAGTTTTTATAGTACAGACTACTGGATGTGTTGCTAGAGCACAGACTTCTGGATGAGTTGCTAGTGCACAGACTTCTGGATGAGTTGTTAGTGCATAGACTTCTGTATGAGTTGCTAGTGCACAGGCTTCTTGATGAGTTGTTGGTGCATAGGCTTCTGAATGAGTTGCTAGTGCGCAGGCTTCTAAATGTGTTGCTATAGCACAAGATACTGGATGAGTTGCAAGGGCACAGGCTATTGGAGGATGTATTGGTTCACATGATACTACATGAGTTTGTAGAGTACAGGCTACTGGATGAGTTACTAGCATGCAGGCTACTGTTTGAGTTGCTAAGGCACAGGCTTCTAAATGTGTTGCTAGTGCACAGGCTATTTGATGAGTTGCAAGGGTGCGAGCTATGGGATCAGTTGTAAGTGCACAGGCTACTGAATGAGTTTTTACAGTACAGGCTACAGGATGAGTTGCTAGTTCACAGACTACTGGATGAGTTGCTATAATACAGGTAACTGGATGAGTTGCAAGAGTACAAGCCCCTAGTTGAGTTACTAGTACCCAGAATACTGGATGAGTTGCAAAAGTACAGATGATGAGTTGTTAGAGTACAGGTTACTGAATTAGTTGCTAGTGCACATTCTACTGGATGAGCTATTAGACTACAGGTTACTGAATTAGTTGCTAGAGCACATGCTACTGGATGAGTTGCTAGGACACAGGCTTTTAAATGTCTTGCTAGTGCACAGGGTACTTGATGAGTTGCAAGGGTGCAAGATATGAGATCAATTGCAAGTGCACAGGCTACTGGATGAGTTTGTTTTCACAGTACAGGCTACTGGATGAGTTGCTAATTCACAGGCTACTGGATGAGTTGCTAATTCACAGACTACTGGATGAGTTTTTATATTACAGACTACTGGATGTGTTGCTAAAGCACAGGCTACTGGATAAGCTGCTATTGCACAGGATACTGGATGAGTTGCTAGAGTACAGGCTCCTAGATGGGTTGCTAGAGAGAACTGATTGAGTTGCTAGTACACTAGAACTGGATTATTTGCTAGAGTACAGGCTCCTAGATGAGTTACTAGTACACAGACAACTGGATGAGTTGCTAGAGTACAGGCTACTGGATGAATTTCTAAAGCACATGCTTTTAAATGTGTTGCTAGTGCACAGGCTATTTGATGAGTTGCAAGGGTGCGAGCTATGGGATCAATTGTAAGTGCACAGGCTACTGAATGAGTTTTTACAGTACAGGCTACAGGATGAGTTGCTAGTTCACAGACTACTGGATGAGTTGCTATAATACAGGTAACTGGATGAGTTGGAAGAGTACAAGCTCCTGGTTGAGTTACTAGTACCCAGAATACTGGATGAGTTGCAAAAGTACAGGTGATGAGTTGCTAGTGCAAAGGCTACTGGATGAGTTGTTAGAGTACAGGTTACTGAATTAGTTGCTAGTGCACATGCTACTGGATGAGTTGTTAGATTACAGGTTACTGAATTAGTTGCTAGTGCACATGCTACTGGATGAGTTGTTAGAGTACAGGTTACTGAATTAGTTGCTAGTGCACATGCTACTGGATGAGTTGTTAGAGTACAGGTTACTGAATTAGTTGCTAGTGCACATGCTACTGGATGAGTTGCTAGGACACAGGCTTTTAAATGTCTTGCTAGTGCACAGGGTACTTGATGAGTTGCAAGGGTGCAAGATATGAGATCAATTGCAAGTGCACAGGCTACTGGAGGAGTTTGTTTTCACAGTACAGGCTACTGGATGAGTTGCTAATTCACAGGCTACTGGATGAGTTGCTAATTCACAGGCTACTGGATGAGTTGCTAATTCACAGACTACTGGATGAGTTTTTATAGTACAGACTACTGGATGTGTTGCTAGAGCACAGGCTACTGGATAAGCTGCTATTGCACAGGATACTGGCTGAGTTGCTAGAGTACAAGCTCCTAGATGGGTTGCTAGAGAACTGATTGAGTTGCTAGTACACTGGAACTGGATTAGTTGCTAGAGTACAGGCTAGATATGTGCATGGCTAAAAAATTCGGTTCGGATCGATTCAAACTTTTCGAATTTCGGTTCGGATCGATTCGAATTCGGCAAAATTTGAATGATTTCGTTTCGATTCGGTTCGATTCGGTTCGATTCGGTTCCGAAATTCGGAAATTCGGTATGTTTTAGGTGGGATATGCTGTGTATTAGACTAGTATTATATGTACTGTATATTAGGTGTAAATACTAGTGTAATACACGGCCATCCGAATCTACTGAATAAAGTCAGTAGTTAAGAGCTTTATGGGCTAACACCGGAATATAAAGCTCTTAACTACAGTGCTAAAGTACACTAACACCCATAAACTACCTATGAACCACTAAACCGAGGCCCCCCCACATCGCAAACCCTATAATAAAATTATCTAACCCCTAATCTGCCGACCGGACACCGCCGTCACCTACATTATAGCTATTAACCCCTAATCTGCTGTCCCTAACATCGCCGACCCCTACATTATAGTTATTAACTCCTAATCTGCCCCGCCAACGTCGCCGCAATCTAACTACAAGTATTAACCCCTAATCTGCCGACCGGACATCGCCGCCAGCTACATTATAGCTATTAACCCCTAATCTGCTGTCCCTAACATCGCCGACCCCTACATTATAGTTATTAACCCCTAATCTGCCCCCCCAACGTCGCCGCAATCTAACTACAAGTATTAACCCCTAATCTGCCGACCGGACATCGCCGCCACCTACATTATAGCTATTAACCCCTAATCTGCTGTCCCTAACATCGCTGACCCCTACATTATAGTTATTAACCCCTAATCTGCCCCCCCCAACGTCGCCGCAATCTAACTACAAGTATTAACCCCTAATCTGCCGACCGGACATCGCCGCCACCTACATTATAGCTATTAACCCCTAATCTGCTGTCCCTAACATCGCCGACCCCTACATTATAGTTATTAACCCCTAATCTGCCCCCCAACGTCACCGCAACCTAACTACAAGTATTAACCCCTAATCTGCCGACCGGTCATCGCCGCCACTATAATAAATGTATTAACCCCTAAACTGCCGCACTCCCACCTCGCAAACACTATAATACATTTTATTAACCCCTAATCTGCCCTCCCTAACATCGCCGCCACCTACCTACAATTATTAACCCCTAATCTCCCGCCCCCAACGTCGCCGCTACTATAATAAAGTTATTAACCCCTAAACCTAAGTCTAACCCTAACCCTAACACCCCCTAACTTAAATATAATTTAAATAAAACGAAATAAATTTACTATAATTAAATAAATGAATCCTGTTTAAAACTAAATACTTACCTGTAAAATAAACCCTAATATAGCTACAATATAACTAATTACATTGTAGCTATTTTAGGATTTATATTTATTTTACAGGCAACTTTGTATTTATTTTAACTAGGTACAATAGTTATTAAATAGTTAATAACTATTTAATAACTACCTAGCTAAAATAAATACAAATTTACCTGTAAAATAAATCCTAACCTAAGTTACAATTACACCTAACACTACACTATCATTAAATTAATTAAATAAATAAATCCTATTTAAAACTAAATACTTACCTGTAACATAAACCCTAATATAGCTACAATATAACTAATAGTTACATTGCAGCTATTTTAGGATTTATATTTATTTTACAGGCAACTTTGTATTTATTTTAACTAGGTAAATAGCTATTAAATAGTTATTGACTGTTTAATAGCTACCTAGTTAAAATAATTACAAAATTACCTGTAAAATAAATTCTAACCTAAGTTACAATTAAACCTAACACTACACTATCATTAAATAAATTAAATAAATTAACTACAAGTACCTACATTTAAATACAATTAAATAAACTAAACTAAAGTACAAAAACAAACAAACACTAAATTACAAAAAATAAAAAAATATTACAAGAATTTTAAACTAATTACACCTATTCTAAGCCCCCTAATAAAATAACAAAGCCCCCCAAAATAAAAAAATGCCCTACCCTATACTAAATTACAAAAGTTCACAGCTCTATTACCTTACCAGCCCTTAAAAGGGCCTTTAGCGGGGCATGCCCCAAAGAAAACAGCTCTTTTGCCTGTAAAAAAAAACACAGTACCCCCCCCCCCCCCACATTACAACCCACCACCCACATACCCCTACTCTAACCCAAACCCCCCCTTAAATAAACCTAACACTACCCCCCTAGAGATCTCCCTACCTTGAGTCGTGTTCACCCAGCCGGGCCAAAGTCTTCATCCGATGGGGCAGAAGAGGACATCCAGACCGGCAGAAGTCTTCATCCAAGCGGGGCAAGAAGAGGTCTTCCATCCATCAGAAGTCTTCATCCAGGCGGCATCTTCTATCTTCATCCATCCAGAGCGGAGCGGCAGCATCCTGAAGATATCCGACGTGGAGCATCCTCTTCTTTCTTGATCCGACGACTAAATGACGGTAGCTTTAAGTGACGTCATCCAAGATGGCGTCCCTTGAATTCCGATTGGCTGATAGGATTCTATAAGCCAATCGGAATTAAGGTAGGAAAAATCTGATTGGCTGATTCAATCAGCCAATCAGATTCAAGTTCAATCCGATTGGCTGATCCAATCAGCCAATCAGATTGACCTCGCATTCTATTGGCTGTTCCAATCAGCCAATAGAATGCGAGCTCAATCTGATATGGGGGGCTGGCGGTTTAGGGGTTAATAACTTTAATTGCGGTGGGCTCCGGGAGCGGCGGGATAGGGGTTAATAACATAATGTAGGTGGCGGCGGTTTAGGGGGCAGCAGATTAGGGGTTAATAACATAATGTAGGTGGCGGTGGGCTCCGGGAGTGGCGGAATAGGGGTTAATAACTTTACTAGAGTGGCGGTGGGCTCCGGGAGCGGCGGAATAGGGGTTAATAATTTTATTAGAGTGGTGGTGGGCTCCAGGAACAGCGGGATAGGGGTTAATAACTTTATTTAGTTGTGGCGGGTCGGGGAGCGGTGGGATAGGGGTTAAACAGTTTAGTATAGTGGCAGTGTTTAGTGACAGTATACAAATAAAGCTGTGAAAAAGCCGAATAGCAGCAAGATCGATGACTGTTAGTTAACAACAGTCTGCTGCTCATCGCCCCGTACTTGGTGCGCGGCTTTTTGACAGCTTTTTTGTTAAATATGGAGAGTGTATTCAGGTCCGCGACAGCGATGTTAGACGATGTCAGGCGAGCGTATTGGTGCTGTCGAATGCAGCACAGTTGACGGCTTGATAAATAGGCCTCTAGGTGGAGTCTTTGCTGAATGCAATCTTGTTCATGCAGGTTAATGGATAAATACTTAAGGGGACATTAAACCCAAACAATGTATTTAGTGATTTAGATAGAGAATACAGTTTTTTTTTTTTTAATCCTTTTATTTATTAACCAACAATTGGCACATATAAGCATTAATACATAATCAACTAATAAGAAACATAATCAATAACTTCAGGTGTTCATGCATAATTACCAAACATATCATGATATGTAATACAAATCAATATAGGGTGTGCAGAACATCTTAACCCAAAACATTGAGATCCAACTTTTAATATATGCCTAGTGTTGGAATTTTCTTTATCTTCAAGAGAACAAAAACAATACAACAACCGAAAAAAAAACAAAAAAAAACAAACAAACAAACAAAAAAAAAAAAAAAAAAAGAGGGGGGGGGGAGGAAGGGGGAAAAAAGAAAATAGGGGAGGAGAGAGGAGGAGAAAAAAGAGGGGGGGCCAGGGAAAGGGAAGGAAGACAAGAAGATGAAAGAAAGGTGGGAAAGGGAGAAAAGGGGCAGGGGCCCTCTCCCATATCCCCCCCCCACAAGGAGCCGAAAATTAAGGGAGAGGGAGGAAGTGAAAGAGGGGGCCATCCCACGGGGGTTCCAGGAGACATCTAAGTCCCTTTACTTTACTTAGTCATTACCAGACACCGAGCAGTACCAGTTCCGAATTTCTGAAAGGGAATATTAGGTCATTCATTTCTGTGACGGGTAGTGACTTAATGAAAATTGACCATTTACCAAAAAATTGTTTAATGTCTGATTCATTATCTAGGTTAGTATCTCTTTGTTCTAGAGAACATTGTTTTTTCAGACAATTTTTTATCTCTGGGATCGATGGAATTACTCTTGATTTCCATTTTTTGAAAATGAGGTATCTAGTTGCCAGTATGGAGAGAAATATTAGTTTGTGGCATGAGTTGTGGTTCTTAGGGCCAAAAACAATTGATAGTTGTGAAAGACTCACGTGGGGGATTTTAAGGGTCCTATTAAGCCAAAACTCTAATTTCCGCCAGAGATGCCTTATTCTGGGACAGCTCCAGATCATGTGAATTAAATCGACTGTAGGAAGTGAGCACTTTGGGCATTTATTGAAGCTGGAATTATAGATTTTGTGGCCCTTTTGAGGAGTAAAATATGAGTTATGAAGGAGCTTGACATGTGTCTCCCGCCAAGTGGCTGAGAGAGAGACCTGGGCCACTTTACGAATTGAAGACTGAATGGTTTTTGCGTCGATACTAACATGTGGAAACAACTGGTTCCACATCCTAGTAATTTTTTCAAGCTCTGTTTCATCCTTACCTGATTTAATTAGCTGATAGCAAAAGGAAATAGAACTAATTCCATTTTTAAACAAGGTAACCCAACTTCCCAGTTTACCCAGAGTCCAGTTCCAGCCAATCTCCTTCATTAACTCAAGTAGTAAATGTCTACTTTGCAAAAAAGCATAAAAATCTTTGTTATTGATTTGAAACTCTGTTTTCAGATTGTCAAAAGATTTCACACAGTTCCTTTCTATATCCCATAGTTGTATTAACCTATTTAGACCTAGATTGTGCCACTTCTTGAATATTACAGAGTCTACTCCTGCCGGAAATTTCGGGTTTCCCTGTAAAGGGAGATATTGAGAGACTTTGCAATTTAAAGACAATATTTTACCCACCTTCCACCAGGCCTTTAAAGGATTGGAAAAAGATTTAAGCATTTTAATTTTACCTGGTAATTCTTTAGGTGGGCAGTGAATTAAGGCTAATGGTAGATAGGGATAGCAGATATTTTCTTCTAGAGTGTTATTCGTAACATAGTTACTTTGAGAGATCCAGTCGACCACCACTCGGATCAAAAAGGCATAATTGTATGATCGGATATCTGGGAGTGCAAGGCCACCATTATCTTTTGAAAGGGAGAGTTTGTTTAAAGATATTCTCGGTCTCTTTCCCTGCCAGAGGTATTTACTAAGTGCACTGTTAAGACAGCGCACATCTCTCTCTAAGAGAATTAATGGAATATTCTGTAATACATAGAGAAGCTTGGGGAGCAAGGTCATTTTGAATAGAGCAACCCGTCCAGAGATGGAAAGTGGCAATGATTGCCAGATTTTAAGTTTCTCCCTGATGTTTGTTAATACTGGGGGGATATTAAGCTCATACAATTCCCCCGGCGAGGAGGGGATTAGGATTCCTAGATATTTAAGAAAATTTCTCGATACAGTGAAGGGAATGTCAGAAGGAGAGTTGCGATTTTGTCTGAGCCATAGCAGCTCTGATTTTGCTTCGTTTATCTTGTAGCCCGAGAAGGCACCAAAACTAGTAGTAATGTCTAGTAATTTGGGTATACTGGTTTTAGTGTCTGAAAGATATAACAGTAAATCGTCAGCATATAGGGCGATTTTTGTGACCTGTTTGCCCAGTTTGATTCCTGATAGTTGCTGCCTGACCATAATTGCCAACGGTTCAATTGAGACGTCGAAAAGCAGGGGGGACAGGGGACACCCCTGGCGTGTGCCCCTTCCAAGGATTATCCGTGGAGATGATACATGATTGACGATCAGAGTTGTATAAGGTTCCTTATACAAATTCATAATAAAATTAAGAAACTTACCTCTAAAGCCGAACTTGGCCAGGGAGGTAAAGAGATGGTCAAAATCTATTGAGTCAAATGCTTTCTCTGCATCAATTGAAACAATAGCCAAATCTGGTGCTACCCCGTCGCCCCCGCTCTCCGGCGCCTCCAAATTCCTGAAATACTCTGCAATAGTCAGAGCCTCCCTGATTTTTGCTGAAGAGTTGCGACCTTGAAGAAATCCAGCCTGGTCTGAATGTATAATATTGTCCAGTGGTGCCTGAAGGCGCCCTGCGATAATAGAACACATGATCTTATAGTCTCCATTTAGGAGAGCTATAGGCCTATATGATTCCTTTAGGGAGGGGTCTTTTCCGCCCTTCAGGATTAAAATGGTGTTAGAGGCAGAAAAAGAGGTAGCTACAGGGTCGCCGCTGACATACATTTTATTAAATAAATTCTTAAGATAAGGAGCAATCTCAGTATTCATAATTTTATAGAACTCGTTTGGGAGGCCATCTGGTCCAGGGGTCTTATTGGTGGTGAGATCCGTGATAGTTCTTGTGATCTCTATTTCAGTAATTGGGGCATTAAGAGTGTCAACCGCGTCAGTTGAGATTTTGGGACATGTGATATTACTCCAAAAGTGAGACACTTGCGTGAGATCTGAAGTCCTGCGTGTATATAAGTCCTGATAGTAACTGGTGAATGCCTTTGCTATCTCCTCCGACTTCTCAAGGAGGATATCCTCCTGTTGGATGCTCTCGATGGGGGATACCTTTTTCTCTCTTTTGACCAAGTTTGCCAGTAGTTTGCCAGACTTGTTCCCAAATCTGTACATTCTGGCTTGAAGTTTCAGGTCCCTCTGAGTCTCCTGGAAGACCGCAAATGTGTCTCTAGTATTTTTGGCCCGAATGTATTTTGCCCAGTTTATAGGTGTTTTTTCAAGTAGATAAGAGTTATACGAGTTGATTAGTGAGTTAGTGATTTCTTTCTCTCTTAATCTTATTTTCCTGGATCTTTCAGCACTATAGGCTATGATTTCGCCTCTAAGGACTGCCTTAGCGGCTTCCCAGAAGACCAGGGGGGAATCAATGTAGGTCTGATTATGATAAAGATAATCAGAAAATTTAAGTTTGAGCCAATTTTTAAATTTCAGATCAGTTGCGAGGAAGGAGGGGAAAACAAAACGAGGTGGACTAGTTTTGTGAAACTTAGACTGGATCTCGAGTGAAATAGGGCCATGATCAGAGAGGAAAATCGGTAATATGCCTGTTTTCACTTCTGAAAGGGTTATTCTGTCATTAATGAGAAAGAGATCAATTCTGGACAGCGTCTTATGCGCTCTTGATAGACAAGTAAAATCCCTAACATCGGGATTTTGAAGCCTCCAGGCATCTCTAACTGCAAGATTATGCATAATTAATTTTATTAATTTGGTTTCTAAGTTGTCTCGTTTTTGTTTGCCCAGCTTGTTGGTGGTTCTAAGTCTGTCAAGTGGGGAGTGTGGAGACATATTAAAGTCGCCACCGAGAATTAAGTGCCCCTCCTGGACCGCGAGAATTTTAGCCTGAAGTCTGGACCAGAAAGCTGGGTCCAGTTTATTGGGAGCGTAAACATTACACATAGTGTAGGTTGTATTGTTTACTTTTGCTTTAACTATCACAAATCTTCCATCGGGGTCTGTTTCATTATAAATAACCTCCAATTTGATTTTTTTCCCGATCAGGATGGCCACCCCCCTTCTCCTTCGATCTCCCGGGGAGAAGAAAATTTCTCTCACCCAGGAGGATTTAAGTTTCAAGGACTCTTCCGGTGACAAATGCGTTTCTTGTAGGAAAGCTATCTCTGTCCCAAGTTTCCTAAGGTGTTTAGCTTTCCTTTTGATAGGGGTGGAAATCCCGCCCACATTCCAGGAGATTATTTTAAAATTTGCCATTTGTCACTAACTGAGTTTCCAAGTAGGGTCCGTGTGGGAGGGGGGAGAGGAAGGGGAGTAAGAGGAATAAGGGGGCGAAGAGAGAAAAAAAAAAAAAAAAAAAGAACACACGGAAGGGATGCACAATCCCTTCCATCCAACCTCTCCTGGGAATATATATATATGTACACATACATACATACTTGCATACATGTATACATACGTACACAGATACATATGCGTAAAGAAGGTAGGAGGGGAAAAAAAAAAAAAACACACACAAACACAAGCATTTGGGAAAGAGGAAAGAAAGAGAGAGACCGCAATACAGCAGTGATGTCCTAATTCTGGCTTAGTATCTATGAGCCTGACATGTTCGCATCTTTTAAATATTGTTCTACCTCTTGTGTGGTGTTAAACAGATAGACATTCTCAGCCTCTGTAATTTTAAGTTTTGCAGGGTAAATGATAGTAGCTTGATATCCCTGTTGAATTAATTTGGTGCAGATGGGAGCAAGCAACTTTTTTTTAGCTGTTGTTTCGTCTGAGAAGTCCTGGAAAAGGAGAATTTTAGATTCCCTGAGCGTAATGGGCTGATTTCTTCGGTAAAATTGCAACAGTGTGACCTTGTCTTGGAAATTTTGTAATTTCGCTATCACCGGTCTGGGTCTATGGTTGCCTTTATTGTCCGCTCGGGGTCTGCCCATTCTATGCGCCCTTTCAACAAGAATTGGGGGATGATTAGGGGGGATTTTAAGGAGTTGAGGTAGCGATTCAGAAATAAAGGAATTTAGATCCTCATAGCCTTTGTCCTCAGGGACCCCTATTAACCGAATATTGTTCCTACGGGAACGATTCTCGAGATCTTCAAGTTTAGCTTGTATAGCAGTAATAGAGAGGTTAGTGGAGTCTAGATTGGTATTGTGAAGAGTGGTGAGATCTTCAAGATCTGACACTCTCTGTTCAATTTCATTGATTCTATTGGCGAACTGTTTAACTTCCTGGGATAGAAGTGTGATGTCTTGTCTGATCTCTAATTTGAGTGTATCAAAATTAGGGGCCAAAGCTTCTGCTATTTTGGTAACCAGAGCTTGCATATCAAATGGCTCAGTCTGTAGAGGTACCACAGCATTTGTTTCATGAGTTTCAGGCAGTATGCCTGAAGTGTTCTTTGCTTTCCTATCTCTTTGCCTTGCGGCCATGGCAGGTGAGGGGGTCTTAGGGTGAGAGTGAAGAAATTTGTCCATGTAGTGATTCCAATGGAAAAAAAAGAAAATAAGGGAGGGGGAGAGCTTGTTTGATTGGGGGAGTTCTCCCAGTGCACAAGTGGGGGAATGAAAAGTGGGGGGAGGGGGTGAGGGATTGTGGGGGAGGTGCGGGCCAAGGGTTGTGTCTTTATTATCCTAGTGAAGGGGAAAAAATAATTAATTAAATAGAATTATATAAAAAGAAAACCAAAAAGAAAACCCAGTCCAAAAGGTGAATTAAGGCTCACTCACCAAGCCATGTATATCAGAGAATTTAAGCAATTTAAGAGAGAGTCGTTAGACTAAGCAAGATGGTTACCTACTATTTTACCTACTGTTGTACTGATTAGTGGCCTAGTTTATCAAAGGTCAGGGGATATACTCCGGCGTGTTCGCCAAGTCATATGTGGGTTGAAAATAGCAATAAGGGAAAGATAAAAAAGGGGAGAGAACAAAGAAGGGAAAAAAAGGAAAAAAAGAGAGAAAAGGGTTTCACTGAACAATATACAATGTATATATCTCCCTGAGTTTTCTCAAGACAGTTATAGAAATGTGTAATATCAAATACTAAGTACCCCTGAATCAAGACTCAGTAAACTTAAATATATTCTTTTAAATAAGAATAGGTTCCTAAGTCATGAGTGATTTAATCTCTGTATACACAGATGCACAGCTTTTTACTTCATAAACTATGATGCAGCTCTAGACTGTTCTTTAAGTAAATTGTATGAGTATTTTTCCCTTTTAAGTCAGGATAGCTTTTGTAATATTCAGCAAGGTCCCTTCAGGAAATATCATATATTTACTTTGTTATTCTCAACATGTTTATAAATATTCAATTTCAAGAGTCTTAGCATGGTTTCAGAGAAATTAAAAGGCTGCTAAGGGGTAAATACTGATAATTATCTAAGAAGTTGGTTAGGTTTAACTATAAAGGATTTAAATTTTTAAAGACTCACATATTCTGTATACCTTAGCCCTTCTTATACAACTCTTGAATTTATACTAATAGAAGAAACACTGTAAGCAGGGTGTAAAAAAGATAGCTGTGTTAGATTAGTAGCCACTGATTATCATTGCATATAAGAGCAATTTTTAAGTTTAAAGACTTGAAGTGAGATATCCCCAGGGCTTTGTATTTAGCAAGTCAGCACAGGACAGGGACCCAGGTCAAAGTAACAAAAAGTAGTTTCTGAGATCAGCTATAATGCAGTTTTAAGTAACCCAGGAGGAGATAGTTTTTCCTTTTTCTTTCCCTCTTTTTTCTCTTTTTGTACTGCGTTCTGAGTAGCTCTGGATGTAATTTTGTGAGCTGAGCAGAATGTTCACATAACATACATTGTATCAATCATGGTTTACAAATTTATAATTAGGTACATTGAGTCTTATTGCGTTACACAAGTTATCCCTGAACATAGGGATACGTTATTCAACTGAACTTCCCTTAAATCGACCAGGAACAATGTATGGGTTCAATGCTTTTGAGATCCGTTCTACTGGTAACTGAGGGAGTTTTTTATTTTCAGCAAACCCAGTCAATAGGAGGGATAATATATGATGATCCTTAAGAAAGTCTTACTGGATAACCCTTTCTAGATGTGACATGTCCAGTTTCCATTCTAGCCTCCAATTCTATTCACTTCCACTTCCCCCCTCCGCTAGGTGCTGTAGTATAATGAGACTGCAAGGGATATCTTAGCCGTGTGCTGAATTAAACACTCACCCCTTCGTGTGTTAGCTTGCCGTCCACCTGCACTATTGTCGGCCTCTGTGCCGTATTCTCCGCCGCTCCTCGCTCCAGCAACCCGGGCTGCAACTGCAAACAGCTCCCCTCACGCAACACCGGTGGGAGGGGAGGAAGTAGTGCTGTGCCGGATACCAGCTCCAAATGAAGGACCTACCCCCAAACCGAAACCCCGCTCCAGGGCTAGGGCCGGCTCCCTCCCACGCAGCACCGGTGGGGGAGGGAAGAGGGAGAAGGCGAAGATCGGTCAGCCTCACAGCAGAAGGAGCAGAAGGTAATAGCGGGTGGGGTTTGAGATGCAACAGCGGATCCGGGGTTCAATTAGCAAGGTCCGTTGGCGTGCCGGGAGAGGGGAAGGTTTTAGTTTGTACACGGTATACAAGTTTCGTGTGGAGGGCTAGAAAAATCCCAGTTCATAGGGAGAAACAGCACAAATGCTGTGTAAGTCTGATGCAGATACAAAAGGCAAATAGATACAGCCCGATACAAAAGTCCAGGTAACTGGGATTACAAGGGCCAGTGGGATGACAGGCCACTGTACAGGGTTCCGGATCAGGTCTTTTTTGAATTTCCTAAGAGAGTAGCCCTTAAACTTAGGGCCAGGCGCGAAGAATCCACCGCCAGCGTCTGTGGGACTGGAGCTGTAGCTTGAGCCGCACCTGTGCAGCGCACCTGTGCAGGCACACCTGTGTGGCTCCACCTCCACCGGAACCTCAGAGCATACACTTTTAAACAACTTTCCAATCCCAGAGAATACAGTTTTAAACAACATTCCAATTTACTTCTATTATCTAATTTGCTTCATTCCTTAGATATCCTTTCTTGAAGAAATAGCAATGCACGGAGGTGAACCAATCACACTAGGCATCTGTGAGCAGCCACCAATCAGCAGCTACTGAGCCTATCTATATATGCTTTTCAACTAAGGATATCAAGAGAATGAAACAAATTAGATAATAGAAGTAAATTTGAAAGTTGTTTAGAAATGCATTCTCTTTCTAAATCACGAAAGAAAAAGTTAGGGTTTCATATCCCTTTAAAGGGACATGAAACCCAGCATTTTTCTTTCATGATTCAGATAAATAATACAATTTTAAACAACTTCCCAATTTACTTCTATTATTCAATTTGCTTCCTTATCTTGTTATCCTTTGCTGAAAGGTTTATCTAGGCAAGCTCAAGAGCAGCAGAGAACCTAGGTTCTAGCTGTTGATTGGTAGCTGCATATATATATTGATTGTGATTGGCTCACCCATGAGTTCAGTTAGAAACCATTAGTGCATTGCTGCTCCTTCAACAAATGATACCAAGAGAATGAAACAAATTAGATAATAGAAGTAAATTAGAAAGATGTTTAAAATTGTATCCTCTATCTGAATAGCGGAAGTAAAAATTTGTGTTTCATGTTCCTTTAAAATCACCTAAAACGTCTCACAAAATCAAACCTAGTGAGAGGAAAAGTATTCAAAAATGGAGAAAGAGGTTTTAAGCTTACACAAATCCTTTTTTAATGTGCAGTACCGACAAAGTTATTTTAATAAAATCTTTAACACTGCTGAAAACACTAGTGGTGTCTCATGTGATCTTAAGGGGCTATTTATACAACTTGAGAGACTTTTACTAACCAATTTAAGACTCATGTGGGACGTGGTCTCATTTAACCACTATATTAAAGCTAAAAGAATACCAAGAGGGCTAAGAATTAAAAAAATATCCCTCTTTTGATTTGGAGGACTCAGCCTTACAATTGGAATGGAACGAGGCTCTTACTGAATGTTCGCTCACTTTAATGAATATTGTCAATAGAAGCAAAACCAGTAAAATAGACAAGAAAGATTGACAAGATTAAAATTGATTTTAAATCATTTAAGTCTGATACCAAATATGGGGAATTTAAAAGTAATTTAAAATCTAAAATACAGAAAACAGAAGAATTGGCACAGAGGAAGGGCAATAAGTTCAATAGAGACCTGGAGGACTATATGAATAATAAAGTATACAATTGGTCTAGATTTCAAAACAGACCAAGAAGAAAGTCCTTTAGAAACAAGGGAAGCAATAAAGTCCAACAAACGCCCAAGGAAGATATGAAGGTGAATACTACCACACCGAATTTGAAACATAAATCCAAGCAAAAGGTTGCCTTTTCCTCTACAGATACTTCTGACCAGGATTCATATGTGTCAGATGGGAGTGGAGCTTCCATACCTTCCTTGGCCAAATCTCTCTCTCCCCCTTCTTCACCTCCTCCTTCTACTTCTCTTTCCTCCTGCCCCCTCTTGTCATTACATGTGCTGAGTGACAAGATACCGATACGAAGGACGCACCAGTGGTACGTCCTCAAGATAAAGCCATACCATCGATCCCTTTAGGAGACGCACTAGGAGGGCAGGCAGAAGAATTAAGAAAATCTTCAAGGAAACAGAAAGCAAATATGAACGACTATCGGTCTTAAATCTGTCAACTTAACAGAAGAAAAAAGTCTCTCTTGAGCAAGGGACTGGGTTTTGCCCCTACTAATACCTTTTCAGCATTCAGAACTTTAATAGAAGTGAATAAATTTGTCAGAAAACTTACGTTAAAGAGATTTTTCAAATCACAAGAGGGCCAAGATATGCATTCTGCCGATGTTGATGTTGACAGTAATGTAACTGATCATACTAATGACAGGGATGGTGATTCTGTGGACAAATTTGGTGATTTTTTTACACTTAATGAATTAAAACACTTTGCAGACCAGGTTGGTCCCAGTGACTCAGAGGTGCCATCACCAAATAGGAAGTCCTCTGATTTCTATCCCACTAATTTTAGGAATCACTCCATTAATCTTTATAAAAAAAAAAGAGTACAAATGGGATTGCTGGATTTAGAAATCTCTGTTAAAGGGCAACATATACATTTTATTCTAACCTTACACAAGCCGAAAAGACAGCCTTACAAAAACTCCAGTCTAATGAAAATATTGTCATTAGAACCTCAGGCAAGGGGGGCAATGTGGTCGTCCTTAATAAAGACGACTACATTAAGGAGGCTAATCACCAACTATCAGACACCAATAACTATAGAACACTTGATAGAAACCCTACACAGGAATTTAAGCATAAGCTCCTAATTATAGTTGAGCAAGGTGTAGCTTTGGGTATTTTCTCTGAGGACTAAGTTAGGTCCATGATTCCTGTATTTCCATTAGTTCCCATATTTCATCATGTGCCCAAAACCCATAAACATATGGTGTCCCCCCCAGGCCGACCCATTATTTCTGGCATTGGCTCTATGTTTGAGCCATTATCGGAATGGGTCGATTCGGTCTTTCAACCTTTGGTTAAAAATCTCAATAGCTATCTAAGAGATTCCACCCACTTTTTGAATAATTTACAAAATACAGGATGGAATGAAAAATATAGATGGGTGGTCATTGATGCCAAAGCTTTATACTCCAGTATCACTCACTCACTAGGGATAAAAGTGATACATTATTTTCTAGATACAGTAACTACTCAGTTGAGTTCAAGCTTTTCTTTTAGGAAATAGTTGAATTTCTTCTCAAACATAATTTTTTGTGTTCAACAATGAATACTTTTTGCAAGTCTGTGGTACAGAGATAGGGGCAAAATTTGAGCCCTCTTTGCAAATCTGTTTGTGGCCTGGTGGGAGAATCTGTATTTGCCAACTGAATTGTAAAATACATGAGATATATTGACGATTTATTATTTATCGTAGAAGATTCTCTTGATATGTCTAGATTTCTACACTATTTAAATACTAATGATTTTAATTTAAGATTTACTGGGGAAATTCAACAATTTACAATTTGCTTTTTAGATCTCACACTTACAGGCAATGCAGATATGGGAGTCATACTAACAAATACATTCCACAAGCTCACAGCGGGCAATACTATTCTGCATGCTAAGTTATGCCATCCCTCCCATCTTATACGCTCTATACCGAGGGCACAATACATTCTTATGAAAAGGAATACCAACTCTGATGATAGCTTTTTAACTCAGTCTAAGGATCTTACTAATAGATTAAAACAAAGGGGTTACACTGATAGGGACCTTAAGAATTCATTTGACAGTGTGAAAAAAAAAAAACAGTCAGATGTCATCCATACAAAGAGAAAAGAAAAGGATTTCTCTAAGGATACTGTAGTGTTTACCACCGAATATTCTAAACAATTTAAAGATATCTGTCAAATACTGAGAAAGAATCTTTATATCCTAAATGATGATGAATATTTGAATGACATCCACCGTACATGCAAATTTAATTCTAAAAAGCCACCCACCTTAGCAACCAGGTTAGCCCCGAGCATGATTAACAATAGATGCTCTACTGGCAGCAATTGGATTAGGAAAAAGGGCACATACAGATGTGGCACAAGAACTAAGTAGTCAGTCAAAATGATACATTTACAAGTTTTGTAACTCAAGAAAGGTTTCACCTAGATTTCTATGCTAACTGCAGAACGGGGTTTATTGTGTATCTTTTAGAGTACACCCTATGTTTCCTACAATATGTAGGTAAAACGACCAGGGAGCTAAGATCTAGAATCAGGGAGTACATTAGAGACACAAAAAAATTCAGCAAAGATTCAGCAGTAGCGAGACATTTCAACTTGGTTCATAGGACTCACCACATCTGACTGTCAAGGTTATAGATAGTATTAATTCCCCTATAAGGGGTGGCAACAAATTTAAAATGTTGTTAAAGCGTGAGCTGTATTGGATATACAAGTTGAAAAATATTAATCCCTTAGGTCTCAATAGAGAATGGGATATGTCGTATTTTGTGGATTAAGAGTTCTATTGTTCAATTGTTGGTTTAAAGCATTAATAGCAATGATTTGCAATATATGTAATAAATGCCAATGTTTGGTATTCCAGACACTGTTTACTTTGCAAATTTCACAGTAGCAATATCATATTGTATATTGCCCTATAATGTATTGCTTAAGTGTTGATTGTAGACAGTTTTTCAGTTATTTTGTAATTTTTGCATATATTATATATCTCAGCTAATTTGCCTGGAATAATTGCAACAAGGTTTATCTTATTTTATGCTAATGCTATATCCGGTAGATCTAGACCCACATTTATTATGGTCAATATTTAATACCTCTCTGACCCAGACCCATATGCAATATGGTCAGTACATAATATGGTTAGTACATAATATAATATCTTTCAATGCTGTCCAAAATCCTAGGATGTTTAGTAATGATATATGATTAGTAGCCATCTTAATATTTGTGCTTGCTCCCTCAAAAAATATGTGTTTGGACGTATGTATTATGGATGTTTTTAGTTTTTTATTTTCTAATTAAGTGTGTTACTCATCCATTTAATGATTGGATACTGTCCCTTTAAATAGAAGGGCTGGTATTATGAATGGCATTCCTATTATTAAGTGCCAAGTGCAAGCACGAAACATGCAAGGATCATCGTTCCTGCTGCCTCTATTTACCCTGTTTTTATTTTTTGCTATTAAAAGTTATTTTTTAACTTTAACTTACCTGCAGTGTGCAGCCGTTTTCTCTTTTTTCTGTTAAAACGGCTAACTCTCATGTTAACTCTCCTGAGGATTCCTCGGCAGAGGAGAAATCTGAGGATAAAAGTGAGGCAAATCTCATAGCTACCCAAATATCAGCCCTTATTCTTCTTACAATTGAAGAGATCGATATAAGACTGACCACAGTAATTGAGGAAAAGTCAGAGCAACAGATTAATGGAACTAGAACAGAGGCTTTCAGACTGTGAAGATAAACAAAATATAATGGAACCTAAAATTGATGCAATTATCAAACACAATCCGCACTTAGCCCTAAAATTGGAAGATAAAGAGAACAGAAGCAGACGGAACAACTCAAAGGGACAGTATACACCAATTTTTATATAGCTGCATGTAATATACACTAATATAAAGAATAATATGTACAGATTCTGATATAAAAATCCAGTATTAAACAGTTTAAAAACTTACGCCTAGATTTAGAGTTTTGCGTTCGAAGGGGTGCATTAGCTACGCGTGTCTTTTTCCCCCCGCACCTTTTAAACAACGCTGGTATTTAGAGTTCTCTGAAGGGCTGCGTTAGGCTCCAAAAAGGGAGCGTACAGGCATATTTACAGCCACTTCAACTCTCAATACCAGCGTTGCTTACGGACACGGCCAGCTTCAAAAACGTGCTCGTGCACGATTCCCCCCCAACGTCGCCGCTACCTTACCTACACTTATTAACCCCTAATCTGACGACCGGACCTCGCCGCCACTATAATAAATGTATTAACCCCTAAAGCTAAGTCTAACCCTAACACTAACACCCCCCTAAGTTAAATATAATTTAAATCTAACAAAATAAAATAAATCTTATTAAATAAATTAATCATATTTAAAACTAAATACTTACCTGTAAAATAAACCCTAATATAGCTACAATATAACAAATAATTATATTGTAGCTATTTTAGGATTTATATTTATTTTACAGGCAACTTTGTATTTATTTTAACTAGGTACAATAGCTATTAAATAGTTAATAACTATTTAATAGCTACCTAGTTAAAATAATTACAAAATTACCTGTAAAATAAATCCTAACCTAAGTTACAATTAAACCTAATACTACACTATCAATAAATAAATGAACTAAACTACCTACAATTACCTACAATGAAATCAACTAAACTAAATTACAAAAAAAACAAACACTAAATTACAAAAAATAAAAAAAAGATTACAAGAATTTTAAACTAATTACACCTACTCTAAGCCTCCTAAAAAAATAACAAAGCCCCCCAAAATAAAAAAATGCCCTACCCTATTCTAAAATAAAAAGTAAACAGCTCTTTTACCTTACCAGCCCTTAAAAGGGCCTTTTGCAGGGCATGCCCCAAAGAAAACAGCTCTTTTGCATTTAAATAAACATACAATACCCCCCCCAACATTACAACCCACCACCCACATACCCCTAATCTAACCCACCCAAACCCCCCTTAAAAAACCTAACACTAAGCCCCTGAAGACCTCCCTACCTTGTCTTCACCACGCCGGGTATCACTGATCTGTCCAGAAGAGCGTCCGAAGTCTTCATCCTATCCGGGCAGAAGAGCTCCTCCAGAGGGTCCGAAGTCTTCATCCTATCCGGGCAGAAGAGGACATCCGGACCGGCAGACATCTTCATCCAGACGGCATCTTCTATCTTCTTCCATCCGGCGCGGAGCGGGACCATCTTGAAGCAGCCGACGCGGATCCATCCTCTTCTTCCCGACGAATGAAGGTTCCTTTAAGGGACGTCATCCAAGATGGCGTCCCTCGAATTCCGATTGGCTGATAGGATTCTATCAGCCAATCGGAATTAAGGTAGGAAAAATCTGATTGGCTGATTGAATCAGCCAATCAGATTCAAGTTCAATCCGATTGGCTGATCCAATCAGCCAATCAGATTGAGCTCGCATTCTATTGGCTGTTCCGATCAGCCAATAGAATGCGAGCCTGGATGAAGATGTCCACCGGTCCGGATGTCCTCTTCTTGTTGGATAGGATGAAGACTTCGGACCCTCTGGAGGAGCTCTTCTGCCCGGATAGGATGAAGACTTCGGACCCTCTTCTGGATGGATCGGTGATACCCGGCGTGGTGAAGATAAGGTAGGGAGATCTTCAGGGGCTTAGTGTTAGGTTTTTTTAAGGGGAATTTGGGTGGGTTAGATTAGGGGTATGTGGGTGGTGGGTTGTAAAAAAGTAAAAAAGGCCCTTTTAAGGGCTGGCAAGGTAAAAGAGCTGTTTACTTTTTATTTTAGAATAGGGTAGGGCATTTTTTTATTTTGGGGGGCTTTGTTATTTTTTTAGGGGGCTTAGAGTAGGTGTAATTAGTTTAAAATTCTTGTAATCTTTTTTTTTATTTTTTGTAATTTAGTGGGTTTTTTTTTTTTAATTTAGTTTAGTTGATTTAAAGGGACAGTCAACACAAAAATTACTATTACTTATTTAGATTAGTTAATTAATGATCTTTACATCAAACTCTAGCCCAATTTTCATCTAAAAAAACTTTGGCAGAAAATACACTTACTAGATCTCATGTAGCTGTTTTGAAATGGCCGCCTGACCCCTTCTCCTCTGACGTCTCCCAAAAGCTTGAACTTCAGCACTAGTGTTCAGGATTCTCTGGAGTCTCGTCCCTGCGCGCTCCTTTCATTCAGTTCAGTGAGACACCCCCCTCACACACTATCTCCTCTCACTTCCTTTCAGTTCTGTCTGCACAAACACACCCACATGCTTACGAGCAGCAGAAGTATGATGGAGAGGCAGGCAATAGTTGTCTTTATATAATTTTTACTCAAATATATGCTCAAACCAAAAGTAAAGACATGAATGGACAAAAATCGTTACTGTATGTGAACTATTGAAAATATGTTCTGACATTTGCATTGTAACGCAACATAGCAGTGACTCCCTCTCCGGTTATTAGTTTGTTACCAGAGCTACTGTATTCATATTACAGTATCACCTCAGTCACTTGTCAGTTGTAAACAGAACATGTTGCTCAGCGTTGTGTGCGCAGCCTGTGACTCTGGTTTGTCCTTGCTAGATGCCGGTAAGTACACAGAGCTGTCACTGAAATACTGAGATATAATAAATAGGGTGTTCGGACTTATTGTGTATTATTTGCATAATGCGGCTGGTATTAATTTAACATATTAATAAATAAGGGTAGGTAATTGTAGGTAGTTTAGTTCATTTATTTATTGATAGTGTAGTGTTAGGTTTAATTGTAACTTAGGTTAGGATTTATTTTACAGGTAATTTTGTAATTATTTTAACTAGGTAGCTATTAAATAGTTATTAACTATTTAATAGCTATTGTACCTAGTTAAAATAAATACAAAGTTGCCTGTAAAATAAATATAAATCCTAAAATAGCTACAATATAATTATTCATTATATTGTAGCTATATTAGGGTTTATTTTACAGGTAAGTATTTAGTTTTAAATAGGATTAATTTATTTAATAAGATTTATTTTATTTTGTTAGATTTAAATTATATTTAACTTAGGGGGGTGTTAGTGTTAGGGTTAGACTTAGCTTTAGGGGTTAATACATTTATTAGAGTAGCGGCGAGGTCCAGTCGGCAGATTAGGGGTTAATAAGTGTAGGTAGGTAGCGGCAACATTGGGGGGGGGCAGATTAGGGGTTAATAAATATTATGTAGGTGTCGGCGATGTTAGGGGCAGCAGATTAGGGGTACATAGGGATAATGTAGGTGGCGGTGTGCGGTTGGCAGGTTGTGTGGTCGGCAGGTTAGGGGTTTAAAAATTTTATTAGAGTGGCGGCGATGTGGGAGGACCTCGGTTTAGGGGTGCATAGGTAGTTTATGGGTGTTAGTGCACAGTAGTTAAGAGCTTTATGAACCGGCGTTAGCCCATAAAGCTCTTAACTCCTGACTTTTTTCTGTGGCTGGAGTCTTGTCGGTAGAGTTCTAACGCTCACTTCAGCCAAGACTCTAAATACCAGCGTTAGAAAGATCCCATTGAAAAGATAGGATACGCAATTGACGTAAGGGGATCTGCGGTATGGAAAAGTCACAGCTGGAAAGTGAGCGTTAGACCCTTTCCTGACTGACTCTAAATACCAGCGGGCGGCCAAAACCAGCGTTAGGACCCCCTAACGCTGGTTTGGACGGCTAACGCAGAACTCTAAATCTAGGCGTTACTTAAAAGCTCCCAGTTTAGCTCTGTTTAAAAGGTTAGTGGAACACCCACTGCAAGTGGGAAATATCAGACACTCCCCCTTCCTTTGCATATGAAAAGACTCTTTACACAAACAGAAGCAAGCTGGAGTATGTATACATTGGTATTCTCCTAAAACTTTGGGGCTTGGTTAGGAGTCTGAAAATCAGAGCAATGTTATTTAAATATAAGCAAAACTATCCATTTTTAAAAAGACAAAACAAAACAAAACTGTATGGGCTATATAAATGGATCATCTACAAAGCATTTATGCAAAGAAAAATCTAGTGTATAATGTCCCTTTAAGAATCATAGGCTTATTAGAAGATTCTGATGAACTGCTCAAGTTTGTGGAAGAAACTCTGCCATAATTGTTAAATCCAGAATCAAGGATAGGGAGAGATATGGATCCATCTGATCAGAGGACAAACAAACCACGCCCTGTTATTATTAAATACTTTTTTCTAATATTTGCTCAGATTTAGCAAAAGAGGGCAGATCCATGCACAGGATTGATGAAACAGTGCAGTGCATGAAGCCTGATGATACACTGAGAAGCACGTTACTTTTAATAAATCTTTTTATCTTAAGAGGAACTTAGTTTCCACTCCTCCTGTTGTTGCCACTCTTTTTGTGTATCGCTGCTTATCATCTTAGTAGCGTCCTCACATTGAGTGCTTGTGAAGTGGAGACTCGTCAGCTGTTTTGTTAGCTGATCACCTGATAGTGACTTTGAGGATTGCACATGGTGCTCCTCTGTAGTGGTAACGACACCTCCGAGACGAACTGCTGTGGTTTGAGCAGCCAGCTGCATTGCCTGGGGTCGTCCTGCTGGGGGAACCGGTCTACGTCACGTGCACTACCAGTAGTGCCTTACCGCATGTGAGTTGCCCTTTTTTTGTTATCATTTGATTGTTAATCTCGGTCATACTCACCCTATAAGGCGACTCCTTTTCTTTTTTGTACATTGCAGTTGCTCGGGAATCAGGATCCTTTTCCAGGAGTGCTGACTCATGCGGTAGACATTGTTTCTCTACGCTTTGTCTTTTAGTGTAATTAGTGTTACATTTGTATATTGTTATATCAGTCTTACACTTGTGCATTAGTGAGCGCCCCCTGTTTATATGTTTAATATATGTGAATGACATAACCATTGTTGCCCTCTCATATATATCCATATTATTTTCTACTTAAAATGGAGCCTAGATACTAGCATACTGCATTGCATGCTGGTATTAGGCTCAGTGGCCAATCAGTTGATGCCTCAGGAGTGAGGTAGTCCAGTGATGCAAAAAGAAGTGAAGTGGTCCATGGTCATGTGATCACTGTGACAGCCAGTCACAGTGATCACGTCAGAAATAACAAGCCATTGTTTGTTAACTCTCCTCTCCTTCTGTCCCAATGAATAAGTGCAGCCATAAAAGTGTAACATTTATTTTAATAAATTGTTTTTATATATTTTTTGTTAATACATTTGATATATTTTTAAAATAAATCTTATTTTAATAAAGTTAATTTTTATTTATAATTGTATTTTAATAAAGTGTTTTTTTAGTGTTTTTACCCCATAATTTGTATTTTCTGCCCATGGCAATAAAAGGGTTAAATATAATTTATTAAAATACCTCCAGATAAATACCCTGGGGTGTCTAAATTCTACAAATATATACTCTTGTGTAGTAGTTTTGTATTGGGTGACTATTATTTAGCTTACAGCCCAAGCATAGCAAATGCTAGCGTTAACAAAATAATTCCATCTTTGTAGTAGACATGTGCGATTCGGTTCGGTTCGATTTGGAAATTTGGCAAATTCGGAGATTCCGATCGAACCGAATCTCCGAATTAAAATAGTGCAGAATCTACAGAATAAATCCGAATTACTTTGGATTTATTCGGATTTATTCGGTAGATTCGGATGGCCATGGATTACACTAGTATTGTACAGTATATTAGGTTATATCACTCTGCTATGGGTTACACCTAATGTACAGTACATAATACTAGTCTAATCCCACCTAACACTTACCGAAATTCCGAATTTCCGAACCGAATCGAACCGAATCCAGCCGAATTTATTCGAATCCGAATGAATCCAAAACAAATCCGAACCGAATTTATTCAAATTTTTCCGAATTCAAATCACTCCGAACAGAAATTCGAAAAAATCCGAATTGATCCGAACCAAATTTTTTCGCCATGCACATGTCTACTTTGTAGTATTTGTCCTATATTTGCTATAAAGTATTTGGAAACCTAGATCTATGGAGTATTCATAAATTCAGGACAACATAATGGGGCTGATTTATTAAACTCCGTTTGGAGCTTGATGCCCCTTGTTTCCGGCGAGCCACAGAAGTTATGAAGCAGCGGTCTAAAGACTCTGAGACAGCGGACTGAAATCAACCCGATCGAATACGATCAGGTTGATTGACACCCCCTGCTGGCGGCCGATTGCCCGCATATCTGCAGGGGGCAGCATTGCAGCAATGACAATTGCCAAAAAGCGTATGCTATCAGCATTTATCGATGTGCAGCGGACATCATATCATGTCCACTCGCACATTAATAAATATACCCCAATTAATATATTAGGCAGTATTGGTATTCAGCTACACTAGTTTTATAGAAATCTTTATAAAGAAAACTGCCCTGTTCCCCATTTTTCAGTATTAAATTCTTGTTTCTTGTTATTTTTTATGGTTTATTACTAGAAATGCATGTTTGTCTGTTAAAAAACGGTGTATAATATGTATAGGTGCATGCGCACACTTAACAAGAGAGCGAACAATTAAGGTGAAACTAATAGTGAGCAAAAATTGCTTGTGTCCTTTAAGCACAGAAACTGTGAAAAACCTTGATCCTTAAGGGGTTAATAATCTATTTTCCTCCTTCTCAGCCAATGCAAATTCTTTAAAATAATAAAAAAACATCCACTGTCTGTTTCAGTTTTGCCAGATTGCTTAGCTTTTTACACTTGTATATTTTATGTATATTTAAAGGAACATAAACATGCAAAAATGAAAATGCTGTAATGTGTAAGAATATGTTATTATGGCACTACAGCTTGCATATGTGTTTGCCTTCAGAGCAGCAATGTACAACTGGGAGCTAGCTGAACACATCTGGTGAGCCAATGACAAGAGGCATATATATATGCAGCCACCTATAAGCAGCTAGCTCCCAGCAGTGCATTGCTGCTTCTCAGCCTAACTGGGTACGCTTTCAACAAAGGATACCAAGAGAATGAAGAAAATTTGATAATAGAAATACATTGAAAAGTCTCTAAAAATGACTGCTCTGACTGGTCCATGAAAGTGCTTTGGATAATTCAGGAACTATGAAAATTACTTTCTTTGCTTCCAAATCTGCTACACATGACAAGATTTGGCCTTTAGATCTTAAGGAAATTTGTGATATGAGAATCTCCTACAAGGAGATTGAGAATAAAAGTTCTGCCACAGGCCTCTCCTAAGCCTCTCTAAACAACTTCAATCTTCCCCCTACAAGAATTACCTCTGAAAAGGGATCTTTACCTTCACGTGGACTTGGAGGCAGGAGTGGATTCGTGGCCTGCCCAGCCTTAGACCTGGCAGTATTATGCTTGCATGAAGTCTTGAGTGACCCTGAACACTGAGTTGAGGAGGAGTTTGTCCTTTGGTTGTTGGAATGATGAATGAGAGAGCTAAAGCTGGTCGTGTTATGAAGTTGTAAAGGGATTCCACGCTTACTTTGTAGGAATTCCCAAATCCTCCATTTGCAGCTTTTCGTAAAGGCAACAGGCAGACAGCTGGTTAAGGCTAATCAATCAGTTAGACAGGATAGGCAGTCTGTTTTTAAGCCTAAACATAATGGGCACATTCCCTTGCCTTAACTGTTCACATTGCAACGGCATTATCAGAGGTGACACCATTTGTCACTCATATTCCAGTAAGAAATTCCCAATTAAAGGTTTCCTTACATGTTTGTCTAAATATGTTGTCTATGCGCTAAAATGCCCTTGTAGCCTGTTATATATAGGGGGATACTACCCAACAGGTGAAGGAACGCATAGGATAACACAAGTTGACTATTCGCAACCTTAGGCCTAGATTTGGAGTTTGGCGTTAGCCGTGAAAACCAGCGTTAGAGGCTCCTAACGCTGGTTTTAGGCTACCGCCGGTATTTGGAGTCAGTGATTAAAGGGTCTAACGCTCACTTTTCAGCTGCGACTTTTCCATACCGCAGATCCCCTTACGTCAATTGCGTATCCTATCTTTTCAATGGGATCTTCCTAACTCCGGTATTTAGAGTCGTTTCTGAAGTGAGCGTTAGAGCTCTAACGACAAAACTCCAGCCGCCGAAAAAAAGCAGGAGTTAAGAGCTTTCTGGGCTAACGCCGGTTCATAAAGCTCTTAACTACTGTACCCTAAAGTACACTAACACCCATAAACTACCTATGTACCCCTAAACTAAGGTCCCCCCACATCGCCGCAACTCGATTAAATTTTTTTAACCCCTAATCTGCCGACCGCCACCTATGTTATACTTATGTACCCCTAATCTGCTGCCCCTAACACCGCCGACCCCTGTATTATATTTATTAACCCCTAACCTGCCCCCCACAACGTCGCCGCCAGCTACCTACACTTATTAACCCCTAATCTGCCGACCGCAAAGCGCCGCCACCTACGTTATCCTTATGTACCCCTAATCTGCTGCCCCTAACACCGCCGACCCCTGTATTATATTTATTAACCCCTAACCTGCCCCCCACAACGTCGCCGACACCTACCTACACTTATTAACCCCTAATCTGCCGAGCGGACCTGAGCGCTACTATAATAAAGTTATTAACCCCTAATCCGCCTCACTAACCCTATCATAAATAGTATTAACCCCTAATCTGCCCTCCCTAACATCGCCAACACCTAACTTCAATTATTAACCCCTAATCTGACGACCGGAGCTCACCGCTATTCTAATAAATGTATTAACCCCTAAAGCTAAGTCTAACCCTAACACTAACACCCCCCTAACTTAAATATAATTTACATCTAACGAAATTAATTAACTCTTATTAAATAAATTATTCCTATTTAAAGCTAAATACTTACCTGTAAAATAAATCCTAATATAGCTACAATATAAATTATAATTATATTATAGCTATTTTAGGATTAATATTTATTTTACAGGCAACTTTGTAATTATTTTAACCAGGTACAATAGCTATTAAATAGTTAAGAACTATTTAATAGCTACCTAGTTAAAATAATTACAAAATTACCTGTAAAATAAGTCCTAACCTAAGTTATAATTAAACCTAACACTACACTATCAATAAATTAATTAAATAAAATACCTACAATTACCTACAATAAAACCTAACACTACACTATCAATAAATAAATTAAATACAATTTCTACAAATAACTACAATTAAATAAACTAACTAAAGTACAAAAAATAAAAAAGAA